>NW_017099811.1:4487-20581 GCF_001412225.1 Nicrophorus vespilloides
AAAAATGGATCGTGGAAAATCGCTGTATAAATGTTGGCTGGAATTAAGGAGGACTCCGGTCGTTCTGAGCTTTAAAAATTGCGGATCACGTTCGGTAATGTCCTTGCCCATTTATCCAAGCCATGTTCTTCCGGGCCTCCTTAAGCTCCAAACATGTTATATTTAATAATAAACATTTCTGTTGCGGCTGGACAATAAAAGCCTCCAGGAAAAAAATACCACGACAATGCCTTGGAGGTACACGTATACTTACATACACATAGTGTTTCGTTGCGCAACGACCCTTTTCTATTTATATTTATTGTGGTCTGGCTTTAATCCTTTGATGCCCATCAATTATTCATCCCAATTTACCCTTGTTATTTGTGTGCACCCCATTTCCATACTCACCACCTAAAAAGTTATTTGCTGAACTTTAGATGTACAAATAAGATATTACTTAGTTGAAAGATTTATTAAACACATCTAAAATATCTTTAGTTACATTAAGACACATATTTTATTTTCTTATAAAGGTGCGTCCTCACCACATCAAATATTTTCAAGCTTCAAAATAATATATGTTATGTTGTAGACATTAATAGCAATATTTTTTATTATCCTTTATAAATTTATTTGTCCTTCATTTTAAACAATATTTTTTTACACGGTTTCGTTTTTACACGGTAAACTTTCTTACACGTTTTCATTTTTAGACGGATTAAAAAAAATAAAGGTTGAAAATAGACTTGGACAAATATAAAAAAATATTTATATAAGGATAATTTTATATTAATAAAGGACTATTATTCATTATTAATTCTGTCTCTTTTTATTAAATAGTATTTAACTTTATATAATTTACTAAAAGTTAATTAAATAATTTACCATTAAATTTTCTTTGTAAATGAAAACAAAATTAGGAAAATTTATTAATTTGCTAACAATGTTACCAATTACGAATGACTACAATAAATGGTAACAACGAAATAATTCATTTTTTTTGTTGTACTTTTGTTTTGTGGGTTGAAAATAAACCAGTCCCAGACTTATGACCCGACCGGGAGGACACATCCGTATTGCGTCAGTCCATTGAATTATCTCGCTCGAGGATGTGTATACCATCCGGCCTTATCAGTTCATTTCAGCATCGGATGTCCAGAAATATGTGTCTGATAAAATACAAACGCTCGAAGACTCAAGGTTTCATCAATATTTTTATTCATCATCAACTTCAGCACAACATTCCCAAAAAAAAAAAGTTGACTTCTATTTCCTTTCAATTATTCATTCAATTATCTTTGAAAACGATTCATTTGTAAACTTTTTCAAAATTTGAATTAAAATTTGTATTTGATAAAAATAAAAATTTAAAAGTTTTTCAAAAATTAATACTGAAAATGAAAAACAAATTTTATTTTACAAGTAGAAAAGACTGAAAAGCATTATTTCAATTAAGTTTGTATAACGAAGAATTCAAGGTGTTCCGACCCATCGTGTATATATATTGTAATAGTTTTCTCTTGTAGAGACTTTACAAAAGAAAACTTTATTAATTTAATATCCGCGCGCTTATCCCGCGAACTGTGGAGCATCTCCGGAGACGAATACGTCTTCTCGAAATGCCTCTCGTTCTTCCGTTCATCCTTATACCTCCACCCCCATAGTTGCATAGTTGCGACTCGATGCATCATTTACCCACCCCCATATCGAGTGGCTCTTTTGGGATAACCGGTATTACTGTTTCCATTAATTCGTTCGGAATTAATTCCGTCCGGCAGTTGTACAACTTCCCTTAGTCATTAAGGACGGCGCGAAAAGGCGAACAAATAAAGCAAACTTTTATTATGTGAACTGTGAAATTAGTTTGCAAACGTTTACAGAGAGAGAGAAAAAAAAATTACACAGAGAACGAAATCATTTATTAACGGTGGATGAGCCTTGAAAAAGATAATTTCAAATAAAATTATAAAATGAATATGTTGAGTGTAAGTGCATCAACCAAAACGCTGCATAGAAACAGCGGCAATACTAATTAAATGTGTTTTACTACTAATTAAAACTAATTACGACGACTCTATCAAAGATCAAAAGCGCATAAAATTAGGGGACAATTAAACCGGCGAACTGCAACGTGAAAACAGGACGGCTGCAAAACCGAATTCGTAACGTCTGATAAGTCGGTATTATTAATATTATGATTATTATTATTAAGCTGAACTTAATGAGGCATACATATTTGGGATGGGGCTTGGTAAAATTGAAAAGTTCCTGATATTAGTACGGATCTTGATAGCAGGACGAAACCTCCATGCAGAGCCACGTAACCATTCCAAAGCCAACGCCACCCCCGTCGATCTCTCCTGCTCCAGTTTTCTCTCTATCCAACCATGTCTGTACCTTTCTCTCTCTAACACACACACACTTTATCCCTCTCTCCACAACCATCGCGCTTATCTCAATCGGTTTTATCTGGCCAGTTACAAATGTTTACACGATCTGCACACATTCCGATGCCGAACACGCTCATATCTGCCCAAACGGCCGTTATTTACTGAATTATCAGAACGTTACCCTGAACCTACTAATTTCCCGAAATATACCAAAAAGCCCATGTTCGATCATTGCAATTGCATCACTTATCTGCAATTTGGTATTCAACGATTTCCTTTGCAGTGCTCATCCACCGTGAACAAGCCAGTGTTTAAATTTTCAGGACTTCAATAATTCCCAGATGAACCAGTCAATCCCCAAATCGAACTACACAATTTTAACTTCATCTACAAAGAAACAATGAAAACCGTAACCTCTCATGGAATCATGAATTATAGTAGATTTAAATGTATTTTATTGTATAAATGTGAGATGTGTATCCAAGGAATGATGTCGTCAGATATTTTCTGTTGTGGAAAAGCACGGTTTTTGGTCGTGAAAGAAGTATGAGAATTGAATTAAAAAGCGATTGGGGTTGCTCGCATACACATCGGTCGCATACAATGGTAACTTAAAACGTTGCGGCGGCGGCGGGAGGTTAAAAATTTTCTATAAATCTCCCGGAAGTGAATGGCTTAGTGCCAGGAGAGAAAACCCCACCCGGAAAAGTATTGGGCGAAAGAAAAGAAGAACGAGAAAAAAAATATAGCAGAATGAAAACACGAAGAGAAAACTTGCGAACGATGGAAAAGGACCACTAAACACTGGCAGATGAAGGAGCTGAATGTATTTTGTAACTGAATTTGGGTCAATTCATTTAACTAACGCTTCAAATATTACATAAGATGTAGTTTTTTCCACAAGTTAAAAATTGATAGTTTCATTATTAAATCGAGCTTCGTGGGCTTTGTTTCACTAAGCTCTTGAATTATTCAAATTGCAAATCTTCTGGAAATTGCATCGTGTTTTCCCACACGTAAAACACCATTTCATATTTGAATACGCTCATTTTTTATATTCTGGCTTCAGTATTTTGTTCAGCTAATTCCCGAATAATAGCGCGAGATTAATACAGAAACCAATTATTATATAACCGCATTCAGCGATTTTGTTGATCTCCTACGGATTATGGATTTCCTTGTTGAAAAATTACACACAGAATGAATTTGTTTGTTATTTTTTTTTTAACACACGCGGAATACAGCCCTGACCCAGTGGTATTGGCACATAATGTGGACGTGTATGCCATTAAGCATAATAGAGGATAACGCAGGTTGTCATAAAGCAAGTTTATGGTGAAAAATAGGCCGCATTTATATGGCTTAACACGTTTCGTAATTAGTTGCAGCGATTCAATGAAACCTGCTTGCAGTGTAACGAATTTAAGTGTAATTCGTTCCGAGATGACCGGATTGTCGAGCCAAAGAGTTTTTCGGGGGAGAGGAGATTGGGAATGCAATAACTGAGAAATTAGTTTAGCAATCGGATCCGGAGACATTATTTGGGGTGGCCTTCGCCGAGGAATCTCGCAAATTCGGTCCAAGGATTACGATATAACTAAAAATCCCATTCGGATCTCATCTCATCATGGGCAAAATCAGATAAAATTAAGTAGAAAAATACTACTGTAGCAATCCAATATAAACAACATGAACTTACATGAATAGCAACAACAAAAATGTAACATTTTTTTTATATAACCACAATAATTTCATGTACAAATACATTTTTGGGTTCATTTTATTCATGTACTTTAAATCTAAGTTGGGATTATTTTGATTTTGAGTTGGAATTCCCGACAGATTTGAGGCAGTTAACCTGGTAAGCTATACCATTTAGGACTTTCTTTGATACAGAATGCGAAATGAGTTTAATATTTAAATGATTCGTGAAGGATGGCGTGCTTATTAGGGATGGAAGAGGTCTAAAGGCTCGGAAACGAAAGAACAGATGATGGAAGAGTGACAAGAAGCACTTAATGTTCTGAAATTCCCTACAATTATATAATAGTACGTACATACTACAAAGTTAAAGTAGGATGGAACGGTGGATGTTCTCTTTACTAGTGTGTACGCACTATATAAATAATAAATTAAAACAAAAATGAAATTACTAGATGCAAATCATATTACGAAGAACACGGATGAATTAAGTCTAATGGTAATTCGTATTTTGATTATGTAAATTGTTACCGCCACAATTACGCAAGATCAACATTGGTAGTGTGCAACGAGCGGTATGGCAGCCACCCCTTCGAAAATGGGTCAATTAGATGTTATAGACTGAAGTAATTAATAGATGTCGCGAGGAATATGAAGGCATGTTGTCCAGCTCATCACATCAACACAGCTCAATCTAGCTTTATTATTATTATTTCTTTGACAATATTTATGTTGTACTTAGCAATTAATTAAGGGTGGACGAAAATTGTTTTTTTGCAATTCTCCAAGTGGCAATTACATATTTAAGCGTAAACTATTCCCGCGGAATGGGAACTTCGGGTCGAGTTTGCCTTGACTCAAAGCTAATCTTGTTTCCCTAGATGTCGCCACTAACTTCCGGCTAATCAAGTCCTCGAAATCGGGAACTGCCTTCAATTTTCGGGACTCGTCCCAAGCGCCGTTTTTGCATTAACATTTTTCTTTCTATCTAAAGTTGTGCTCTGTTTATTTCGTGTTGCTTACTAAAATATACACACAAAAAAATATTCTCATTAAAACTTTCCGCTGAATTACCGAGTGCTACTATAATTTTTTTTTTATCAATATGTTATAACATAAAACTTTGCGAAATTCCTTTTTTTTTGTCAGACAATATGCTTTTTTACTTAAACTTTCATTAAATTACTTCGAGTTTAACAATTAATTAGTCTTTTGTGATTATAAGCACAAATATACTAATTATGAAAATATCTAATTAACATAAAATTTAATACACTTTTTCAATATTTTTTTTGTGAAGTTAAAGAAGAATGTTTTTTTTTTGTTTGGAATTCTTTGATTTATAGTTACAGACATACCTATTTATTAGGGGCTGATAAGCACTGAAAGGGTGGTTAAAAAGTACAGTAAATATAAACAAATTAAAGACAAATTAAATTTATTATTTGAATTTTCAGTTTTAGTAAAGTTACGACTTTAGAATTTATTAGTAGTTAAATACTGGACAATGTATTACATAATTTGTTTGATTATTAGTGTTTCCGCAATTATATTAATTCGATTTAATAACCGTCAAACTCAAACAATTGCATTAATTTAATTATAATAATTGTAAACATATGAATTATATTTTAATCGCAGTAAATTAGGTAATAATTGAAAATCGATCTAAAGCCATTAGTAATATCAATCTACAGGTTTAATGCAAAATGACGTAATTTAAGTTTATAAAAGTTAAGCAAGTTGCACTAAGGACAATTGTAAAAATTGTGATTAATAGATTTGCTTATGTACAAAAAATATTTATAGAAATACACGGTAATTGTACATTTATTTATACTCATTACTTTTTTTCTCAAAAAAGTAAAACACATTAAAAATCCAATTTGCTGCAATTGAAGTATTTAATATTAGTGCAATAGCTCTGTTTTTGCATTGACATTTTCAATCACAGGACAAATTGAATTAACCACATTTTATTTACATTGTAGACCAGATTTAAATTGCAAAAAGCTTGAAATTGAACGAAAAAAAAAATAGAATTTGTCGAATCGTAACACAAATACAACAACGCTCAGACGTTTCGTTGAAATTAAATTAAAATTCGATTGCAATTTATTTACTTTATTAATTTTCCTTTTAAATAATGCCAATCGAATCAAATGGAGAAACAGGAAAAAAAACTTCAGCGTTTTTTTTTTATTCCATTTAAAATTCATTACGTCCTCATTTGAAATGTATACTCGAACAGGGAAACGTACAAAATAAATAAAATCAAATGTATCGTTATTGCAAAAATTTACGAGCAACGAGGATTTTATTAAATAACAGCATTACAAAAATGTATATGTTTTCCAATAAATGTTGTTACTTTTTTTTGTTTTTTTGGTTGTTGTTTGCAAATCGAATTGAATTCTTTGAGTGGGGATTATTTGATTTTTATTGCGCTTTTTGACATATCAATTCGGTTTTATAAATTGCATTTATTGTTACATAATTTACAAATATTTGTAAAATAAAATTAATATATTTAATGCAATTTGTACAGTTTTATAAGAATTTATATTGCAACCAATTGTCGAAAAGGTGGCAGAAGTGTGAACAATTGCATTTATTCTTACATAATTTACAAATATTTGTAAAATAAAATTAATATATTTAATTCAATTTGATAGAAATTATTTGTACAGTTTTATAAGAATTTATATTGCAACAAATTGTGGAAAAGGTGGCAGAAGTGTGGACAAAATCAATAAAAAACTAAGTGTAATTGGCATGTTCCTCGAGGATTAGTTCTGGGTCCTACAGTAATTGTTTTTTTTTTAAGTTGGAAGCAGAGATTTTTCTCACGTCTCATAGGAAATCGAGTTGAGTTTAGTTTAACATCGGAGATGCCGGCAGGAAAATTGGAAAGCGATTAGGAAAAATCTGGCCTGGTATTAAACAGAGATTGTAATGCGGAATTGAAAAGTTTCGGACTGGGAGTTCCAAGTTGGCAGCCGGATCGGTTTTTAATTCGTTCCGTTTGCAAAAGTGGAAACAAATAAACAGAGGGTAAATATTTTTAGGGGAGGCGGTAGCCTTTCCTCCCCATTAAAATTCGGGTCACTTTGATTGAGATGTACTGTCCTCGCTAAGATCGGTCCCACCCCTTGGGGCTCTTCGTAATTATTCTATTACCAGAGAGGATTCCAAAAGGACAGTCGAATGGATCGATCCACCCTTTGCTGAGGACCCAGCGATTTCAAACGTATCATTCACCCGACCTCGACCAATTCCGGTTTCCTCTTGATACTCCTCTCACTCACTCCTTCTCTTTCCATCACATACATTCTTTCTAGTTAGTTATTTTTTTTTGTTTCAACCACCTTTTCCTTCACCCCTCAGGCGCTCCTTTCGTGTCGCCGTGCTTTTCCTTTTTTCATCCCTCTTCGATCCCACCCTCCTTTCCATCCAGGAGCTCGGTCTGTTCTTCTTTTCGGATTTAAAATGTTTAATTTTGGATCGCCTTCGCATGGGAAAGGCTGCACGTGTGCAATTATTTCTTCGGGACGTCAAAAGAAAATTGCACCCTCGTCCTTCGCTTTCTTTCGGACACCCCCCACCATTTTCTTTTCAACCCGTTAGTTGGATAACGGACGCGTTTGATGCGCCAATTTTCGCGTTCGGATTTTCCATTTTCGGCGCGTGTTTCGAATTCGCAATCTTTTAATCTACTTACAGCAACATAATGTCTTTTAATGGTACCAGTTTCGCAAAACCAGCAATTATTAATGCGCTTTTACGAGATTTAACGAAATCCTACGACAATTTTCCTCGTGTAAAAACCATGTCTTAGAGATTTCCATCATAAATTTTCCAATTTTTTTAACTTCCGTTTTTCTTTCATCCGGATTTCTTTGCAAACGTACAATTTTTTCTCTCTCTGTCCACCACGCTCTCAGTTTCGTTAATCCAGAAGCGGCGTGACATTACGTTTCCTTTGACTAATTCTACGCTTTGTGAAAACTACTCGAAGGCGACGATTTTTTCCGGCAAATTTCAATTAGTTCTAATTACTCCGGCTTCCACTTCCCTCCGGATTTTCCGAGCAAACTCCGTCGGGAAATGAGTTTCGAATTTGAGTTTCGCATTATGACATTCATCGTTGACGAGGAAGAAGTTGATTAATGCGTGGACAGTCTTCAACGAAGAACGAAAGATAGAAGAAGTAGTGGGAAAAAAATAAAACAAAAACAGCGAAGTCCATTTCCACGGAAAACTTCTACTTTTATCCCTCCCCCGCATTACGTTCAACCCCATTTTTTCACCACTCCCTACACTTTTTTCGGTCCTAATTATCGCTCCTAATCGCATGCAATTAATTATTAATTACGTATAAATGCGTCTGCAAATAACACACTCGCTCCCCGTTATTCCGCATTCAAATATACGGAAAATAATGAAATGCAGATTGCACTAATGCCAATTACGATTTATTAATTTTATTCATTAGCGGTCGCAATTATCTGCAGCGCCCCAAATGCAAGGAACAAATAAAAACAGGGACGAAAACAACAATAGCGACAACGGGTTGGGGGGAGGAAAATTGTATGCGTGTACGTGTGGAAACACGTTTCTGCAATTTCCACCGTATTTGCAATGTAAATAATTCAGAACTTTAATGAAACACCGGAACGACAATAGAAAAATCAGTTTCAAATTTTATTTCATTCAATTATTTATGTTTTTACCCATAAAAAAAATTGGTACCAATTAAAATTTGTTAAAATAATAATAAATTTGTAAAAGAAAATTGAATTAAAAAATATTTCATTTAAAATAATATTAGCAAATGATGTTGTGTTAAAATTATATTAAGCGTAAATAACGCGGGAAATTCGAATGCTCGTGGATGTTTCAAATGAAATTAATATTCTGCAGCTGATTAATTAAAGCGAACTACGTTTTAATTGAAAACGCAATTGTCGCTCGTGTTTGCTTTATTAAAATAATGCATTATTTTTCGCGGCTAGAAATAAACAGGTGGAGAAAATGAAAATGAATAAATATTTTATTTTTGTCGCCTTTTTGTTTGCACACTGTTCGCCGCCCTTTTGCTCTCGCGATGAATTTAAAATGCACTTGGTGAAAGTATAATTTATAAAGATAAATAACGTTGGACCCGACAACCCCTCCACCCCCAAAGTCTTCTCCTTTTATACGTGCGAATTCCCGGGGCATACATTTTTTAACTTGGCGATAAACATACTAGCAGAAGACACCTGAGTAATAGATCTGTCAGTTTTAATCAAATAACCCTTGCCCCTATGTCTCCACGTTTCTGCAATCATTTCGTTTATATTCAATAAAAAAAGTCCTTACATTTTAGATAATTTTCAACTCCATAAATTTTGATAAATATATTTATAAAGGTGAGGTTTCATAGATTATTGAGTAAATTGTAGTATGAGATATTAAGATTTTTAATTTTCAAATGATTTGGTTTTGGTGGTGTTATGATAGCAGTATGTGTTTATGAAGAGATTAAAGTACATGAGTCGTGTAAATGCGATGGTGATCCGCTAATGAGGTTGCATTGATTCCCTTTTTGTCGCCTGGTTTATTGGTTATAAAATAGGCGAAACGGTGGGGATCCCCGCAGAGTTACTCGTAAAAACGGGAGCGTTCGCCCCCCCCGAATAAAATCTATTTACTAAATGTAATTGTCATTTGCGGCGCGTTCACAATATCCATCCAATAAACATACTGGCAGAGCAGATCCCAGTTGCAGCATAACTCAATTGCGTCCGAATCTCCATCATAATAGAATTTCTATAAATTGAAATTTACAATAATACTAAAGTTAAATTATTCAGCACATTAATATAATGCACGCTGTGAGCCATTTGGATGGAAGGACATCCTCGCAAACAGTGTTTTTGTCCATACTTGTATACACAATTGACAATAATCGCCGTTTATGCGTTACGGCCTTTAAATTTCCATTCCTGTCTAAAAATAATGATTATCAAGTTCTATTGTGTGCGGATGGAAGCTTTTGTCCTATAAATTTTGAAAACATGCAAATTCAAATTATTAATTTCCTTCTGTTCTCCATTCGAAGCATGCTTCACCACTATAACATTTTGGTGTTCCTGACATTTCGATGTTGCTAATAATGGTAATATGGAAATACAGGAAGACGTGTTTGCGGAATGGGCAAATGCTTCCTGTTACTTGGAAGATCGATGCATCACAATTTTCATCTAACGAAGTTACCCACAACGACCCTTTCAGAATCAGACCGAGGAGCGAAATCAGGAGCCTTTAGTGTAGGAGACTGCGCTTTCATCAAACACTCTCGCTGTAAACCTCTCACAAGACAATGGCACAACTCGAAAGGTCTCCTCCTGGACGTAGCACTTGGATATTTATACTAATTAATAAGTAACTAAGGGATCCTTAACAATAAGAAGTGTATGTATATAAACCTCATTGAAAACCCTCACAGCATGGTCAAACTTCATAATGAAACCTAAAAGCAAATAGATATAAATGGTAACATCAAGTTTTCATTTTACTAATTACTAATATATT
This sequence comes from Nicrophorus vespilloides, assembly GCF_001412225.1. Lineage (NCBI taxonomy): Eukaryota > Metazoa > Arthropoda > Insecta > Coleoptera > Silphidae > Nicrophorus > Nicrophorus vespilloides. The sequence goes on from NW_017099811.1 coordinate 15,140, forward strand.
AATTTAATTAAGACATAATTAAAGTGTATTTTATTCACAAATTAAATTTTCACGTTTTTTGCATTTTTTTAACATTAATTTTAATAAATTAAAAAAAAAATACAATTTTTTGTAATAATTAAAATAATTTTAGGTAATTGTATAATTTATCTCTTCAAGTTGTTTTGTAATGTAATTAATTATCTCAGACATAGGAGATTGAATATCAAAACTATAAGTTTCTAAGTTTTGCCAGTTGACCCTTTTTTTGGAACTACACATGTTTGCATATAATCTGTAGAGAAGAAGTGTTCTGAGGACAGTACGAAGGTGGTCGATAATACAGCATAAGCTGATTATGTTATTAAGCCAAGGATAACTTGGTTAGGCCCAGCGAGATGGCCTCCTCCACTCGGGTTTACGTAATCCAGAGGACCAAGATCGTGGGCGCGGTGTGGGAATGTAGTAACACTGTCGAGGGCGCCAAAAAAAAAATACACTGAAAGAAGGAAACGCGGTTTATAATGATAATAATAATAATGAGTGGAGTGGAAAAAGTTGGAGCGTAAAATAATCTTGTTGTGCGCGGAAGATTAAACCACGTAATGAAAAAGGCTCGACGTTGGTACCCTTTTCACAGTTCCTCGGAAATTGCTGGTTTCAGTCGTGTGCGACTCTTCCTTTTCATCGCTCTTTATTTTACATATTCATTTTTTGCCACCCCCGTTGTAATCCAGAGGTCACGAATGCGGGAAATCGAAGGGCGCGATGGAAATTAAAATTAATTAAGGGTCATTTTCAACTCGCTGCTAATTTTCGCGTATAGAATAATGGCGTAACCCGCTCCTTGGTCCTTTATGCAGGAAGTGGTGTGATCGACGAGGAATAGGACAGAAGGGTTAGAGCGCGGCCATGCTTTATTACCATGCGATATTGGAAAACGTATCGCTGAAACCTCATTTCAGCCCTTGCTATTACAGAGCTTCCACTCTCATCGTTTCTCACTTCTCCTGTGTTTTTTTTTACTTGTGTCTCTTAACCTTTGTACAGTATCATCCGTTGCAGTCTTAGTTTGTACTTTCAACTTACTCTCCTGTTATGTTCTCGTTGTCTTTTTTTCTTCTCTCTTTCTATCTCATTCGCCCTTCCTGGACCTTTCCCTTTGCTGCAGGGAGTTTTATGCAGTCCAAAGCACGCTCACCGTCCCTTGTAATATTCACCCTTTAGCGGACAGAAAACTTACACTAATTAAAAACTTCCGACGAAGAATCATAGTCTTTGGGGATCAAAGTTACAAATGTGAACACTTATATTACTTTTCCAAGCAGATCGATAAATATATAAAGTACATATTATAGAATCCGTAATGTAATAACAATACAAATTGGGTGTACGGTTTCATTTCAATTAAAATCCATCAGTTTATTAATGGGAAATCACACAAATAACAACATGCACATACGCATATTGTGTTACATATTAATAATAAATAATACGTTGCATATTGTATATGATTTGATTGAAATACGACACTGCATTGAAACACATTTATATTTGTTTTATTATGTATTTTCAGATAGAGATTCTTTCGGATTTCGAGTCGTAGATAGAGGTAAGAGCTTTCACATAAAGGTGTAGTATGCAACTGTATATGCTTAGTTATTGATTCATACCAAACAAACCTAACCAGTGCTTGTGTATATCTAAGAGTTTAAGTGGTCCCTAAGCCAACTTCATAACTGAGTTTTCATTAGTTCCAGGATTGAGTTTGGACAGGAGCTCTTCATGTTCAGGCAATCACAATTAGTGATGATATTTTCAGCAATTAATATATCAAAATATCTACTGAAAAAGCGCAAAAAAGTACACAAATTGTTTTAGCTTTTTTTTGTAGTTGTATAGAATCAATTTGCTTTTGGGTATATTCCAACTGGATGTTTTTTTTTTCATTATCTTGATGCTGTAACTGGTTTTCATTTGAGATTGGTGGGATGAAGGATGGTGGTTTTAGGTTTTTCTTGGGTAGTCTCATTTCGCTTGTTAATTCTGGGCGCGCCGCAGTGTTGCAGACAATATATTCATAGATTGTTCTTGCGTGATTTACGAGAGCGCCCCCGTTCAAAAACCGGCTACACATCAACCAGCAGTCCCCGCCTAACTTCAGCCCACTTTCAGCTAAAATCCGACTGTTATATTGCCGGCTTGACCTAATATATCTGCTCCAATAAAATAGCCCCGATATTGCGTCACCGAATTTATGTGAACGCAGAGACGTATCTAAAGACTCACGTGCTATATTCCTTGTATCATCTAATTGTTGACCGGAGTTTAGACCGGAGATTAAGTCCGTAAGTAGGTTCGGTTCCGTGCCCACCGCAACGGACTAAGACGCCTGTAGCAACAAGCTTTCGGAGTTTCCTCGGAATCAATATCATCCGAGAAGATGATACAAGCAATTATGTAAGCGGTAAATTTAACCGGAAGTTGTTAAAATAAAAACTTTCAGATATTATGTGTACATCTAATTTTGTGCGAACTAACAGCTGGTTTTTAATTTTTACCCAATCCTTTGGATAGGAATGATACTCTCCAGTGAGGGTGTATATCTATGTGTCATTATGCATGCAAACACAGAGCATAGTTTCAAACTCATCTGCATGCACAAGACTAATACGAACTTTCCTGTTTTTCGTGGAAAAACGGAGGTGTTGCGGTTCCGCGTAAAACATCCCATCTCCAAGTAAATTAAACAAATATGTATACTGCATCTCCCGCAATATCAGAATTTTCCCCAACCGAATTTTCCTCCGGAACTACTGCCGCGCGTTTGTTTTTACTCGCGCCATCAGCAAGCACAACTTCATCGGTTCAACAAGTTCCAGGACTAATCTTCTCCTGCTCTAAAACAAGTAGTAAACTTTACTTTCGTGATAAGGAACTCCACCAGAGACACGTTTTAATCTACTCACCCGACTATTACACTATCCCTGTTCAAATGCAAACTCTAACTACAAATACGATTTTTTTTACCTTAGGATAATATATATCCTAAGGTAAACACCTCAACCACAAATTAAACACAAATACTAATTTCTAATTGAATTATACAGCTCATTTTACTAATAAATTACTGTATCCAAAAAAACCTTCAACCCTTTTCACAGGACGTTATTTACCTTAGGGCGTAAAGCGAGGTATTGGTGTATTCTAAAAAAAAATACAGTCCAATGACGTTTTAATTAAGAAAATAGTATGTCATAATCTTCAGGTATATGAGGATAAGCTATGAATTTATAGACAATTTCCGGTTTCAATCGAGTTAGCTTTGGTCGTATAAGTTGCTTCTTTTTTTTTTAATTTACCGTGTGCTAGTTATTTATTTCCAGTTTCGCGAAACCCTATCCCACCAATAAACACTTATTGCGAGAGAGATTGCGTTCTGCTCGGTAAAGAGAAGCGGCGGATAGTGTTTTTAATGTTTTAATCATAAAATGTAAACGCCGCATAGCAGCGTCGCCATAATACAGCATGCTTTTGGTATTTATGGCGTCGTGACAGCCGCCTCCGGGTGGGAGAAAAAAAAACGACCGTATATATTGCATTCACAAAAATAATAATGGGTTGTGCGTGTTGCTACCGAGTTATGCATTGCCATGCATTATTTAGGATGGATGATTGATGATGAATAAATGCTTTTTATCTTCATCTCTACCACAAAAGTAAATCTCTGTTCATGCATTACCATTCTCTCAAAACAATTACCAGTTTTATTATACTAAATTATAAAATATTTGAAATTTTCTCAGAAACTATAATAGATTTTTTTTAAGTCGTATCTGTTCATCAAGTAAATTTAAGATCGGGGTTGACATTGAATTTGCTGCTATCCATAGTCCATTGGCTAAATTTCCAATTGCCCTATTGGGCTCACAAAGGGCCTGGCTTAACCAGGATTCGAACCGGCGCCCACTAAATCGTGGGTAGGACAACGATTTTGTGGGTAGGACAACGATTTCGTGGGTAGGACAACGATCAAATATGAAGTGTCTTCACGTTTTAGATAATGGATAATGGATAATAATAGATAGAATGGATCCAAAAGATATATATATACAAATTTGATATTCATCTTTTGGATCCATTAGAGTAAAAAAGTGGTAATTGTTGTAAGCTATGCATGGGAATGGCTGTTATGTCATTAAAACCTGAAATCCTCTTTGTTGATTACAGGATTACGGTCCGCCGATACATTTGTTATTTATGCGTTATAATAGGTGTGCGTGGACCAGTTTTAATATTGAACGACATGAATGAAATTGATTTTATAAAATATGCAAGAGGAAAGAGGATCATTGAAAAGTGAATTATAGCATGCGACCACGATTTTATTTTAGTGTTTTGGAGAAAAAAGGGGTTGAAGGGGTGGTAGCATCCTCACATCCATCGGAATGAATAAATCAGGAGGAATCCGTTGGACGTTGCATGCAACTGTGTGGGATGGAAGCAATTACACATGAAAGGGTTGCCACCTGGCCCGGCGCATCCGCCATCTATAATGCAAGCGAATTTCTAAAGGGCCACCCGCGATATTTACAGCAGTTTTTCAGGAGGCGGTTCACGAAATGAAATGAAATTGCCGGAAGTCCGCCTTCCACCTTCCTGCCATACCCAACCATCCCTTAACCACTCACACCTCGCATAACCCCCCCCCGCCCCAGTGGCGTCGTTGCGTAACGAATTCCATCGGCGTAATTCGCTTCAAAAATAATAGGCGGTTTGCGAATTAAGGGATGGAGAAAATGCATTTCGAATACGGTTATGCAAGTGCGGGCGCAATTTTATTTAATTGCACGCCAATTAAGATCCTACCCCCCCACATCCTACCACCCTCACGCTAATTGCGGCCAATTGGCGTTCCGCGTCCCCATTCCCACCGAAACAATACAAATCAATTTTCTAACCTCATCACATATTAAAAGCCAATTTTGTTACCATTAACTATGCATCCGTCGTTTCCAACCATCCATCCCTGAACATTATTATTCACACTATTAATTACTTAACATTTGTTAAGTAATTAATACTTATAGCATTTATTTTATACAATTGAATGAATTTATTGATGTTGGCAATTTGTTTGGTTTTTGGATCTTTTTGGATAATCAATCAATGGCAGGAAATATTAGTCCGGTAATTTTCAATTACCGGAAATGATTGGCCATTAACGTTGCATTATATAATATTACGATGAAATTTTTGCGCGAATTAATTATGAGATCCGATAATAACCGTTTCGACATCGACGTTTGTACATGGAAAATTGGCAATCGTAAATCAATCGGTCCTGTATAGTATAGTGCATGTTTATAACCGGCATTCGATGATTGTATTCCTCATCAATGGTAAACCGAAATTACCGAGCTAAACAACAATCCGACCGCTTGTAACCAAAAAAAGAGAGAG
>NW_017099811.1:20587-34772 GCF_001412225.1 Nicrophorus vespilloides
TACGTTTTTTTTTTTTTTGTAAAATTTCGAATCATGTTTTGTCCACTAAAAATGTGAAAATTGTTCCATTTCGATACGACTGGTTGTACCAATGTATTTTTTCTATATGATCGCAATAATCGCAAATCGTTTCGTTATTAGGGTCAGTTTAATATCGGTGGACAAAAAAAAATAAAACGAGAGTAAAAAAAAAAAGTAAATAAATAATCGGTTATTTCATTTGGCGCAACAATGCATGATATTACAATACGCATGTGATTTTTAATTAACGGGCACCGGTATTTACTTTTGCCATCGGATATTGCCAATTTTCATGCAATTCTGTCGTGCACGTAATTTATATTTTAGTTTTTCTTGCTGCGTTACGTAATTTGCTTTTATTTGTTTCCGTGTCTGTGTAATTTTCATAGCATGATCGTCGGTGGAAGGGGGAGGGGGTTGAAATCAATTTTCGTGAAGCCGCGAGAGGAGCGACGGGAGGGTTGGACGGCAATTTGCTAAAGATGGAATAATCCGAAACACCAAAAGCCCAATTACCGAGCAATCTGTGTACATTAGCATCGTAATCCCGCGCGCGCTGCATGTAATCAATCTTTCTTGCATAATAACCCAACAGGCTGCTGTGCACTATTGCATGTTGCTCCATACTTGCCGATTTTGGATATCTGTACAGCTCGTTTTTAGCAAGTCTAACGGAGATTTTTGTTGTGTATTGTTATATTGTGGGGTATTTAGGTAACACAAGTGATGCTTCTACATAACTAAAGCTTTTACGGCTCAGCCTGAAAAAGACTAGCGGCGACTGTGTAAAGGATATGGCTGATATATCCGCCGATCGTCCGAAAAGGTTTAATATACATCTGATCACAGCAGGAAGAGTGTACATGCACTGCTCCAGGGCGTGTGTATTATGTAAACCTCATTTGCCTCCGGCAGATTGAAAAAAACCCCGAACCTCGTATATCTTAAGCGGGGGCCACAAAGAAGAAATTTTTCTTTGCACATAATAAAAGTATTGTGCGTGGGCACATAATCAATCTATGGCATTATGTAATCTGACGTAAATGGCGGCCTGTCAATTTTGTATACACTCCCGTGTCGGTGAAATATCGCATTACCGGTTCGGCTGGGACATTATAAAAATGAAATCGTAATCGATATCTCTAGGAATTAGCAATGGATTTTTACTGCTGTCACGATGAGCTCCCAAATCCCTATGAACTTCTACCTATATCCATCCAATTTCTTTTTACATTATTTTTATTTCTAAGCTTGAAATACAAGTGACAATTCAGCTGAAGTTTTTAATTTCCTGATTTCTCTTTTAATTGTCAACGATTCAATACACTTTAAGTGAAATATTTAATCGTAAAAACATTTTTATTTCAACATAAATAAAAAGTTTATTATTTTTTTCAAATTCAATTTTAATATAATTTTATATTGTTTTTAATAAAAAAATGATCTATTAAGATTATTTCATATAATAATTCATGAAAATATTTTGTTTCATACAAAAAATGTATCTGTAATGTAAATTTACACTAAAACGTGTTAAGAAAGTAATTTAAATTATTAAAAAAAATGCATACTTAAAGTGAAGTTATAAAGATATAAATATTAAACATTAAGTAAATGTCTAATATTGCATTGTTATTATGATGTTGGGTAGTTGTGCAGGATTAAAGCAGTTTTATGATACCATTAAATATTATACTCAAAGATTCGAATCTCAAGAAACTTAATGTTATGACTATACCCATAACGCATCTGATATAAATTGCATAATAATTTACTTAAATTGCTAGTAAAATACATTTGACACTTTAATTATTTGTTTTCTTAAAGGTGTATTAAGTAATTATCCTTGAAAGGATTAGCGCTCCTGTAATTTAAGGCAAACTTCTGAAAGCCTTCTCTAGAATCTGTATATATATATATATTTCCTTTTGAAATTCAAATCTATCACTAAGCATTTCGCGGTGGCTCAAGACATCATATGGTAATGACTTAACGATCCTGCCAGAACCTTCCCAACTCACGCACACATTAAGAAACTGTAATTATCCAAAGCGCAAATTAGATTTGCACATGAGGAACGACGATGAGAGTAAAAAAATTAATTTACATTTTGAATTCGTACAGGTGTACCCATGACAACATCCATCATTTATTTACACAATAAGATATATGTGTACGTCTATAGTTATTGGTGGATATATATATTTCATCGGTTATGAATTTGTAATTTCTGTATTATTCAAGCCCGATCACCGTTGCATAATGATTATCCATTATAATTCACTAATGGCGGTTCAATTAACCAAATCATTACTGTTTCTGCTATGAACCGCATCATGCACACCCAAGTAAACACTGTTCTAACTAATAAATCAGTTACATAATTTATTATACAACAATTCAAAAATATTTTTTCTAATTAATAATATTTTTGTTAAAAGAGTCACATGGTTCCTAACGTCGTATACAGGAAGTCTGGACTGACGAAACCTCGGACTATTTTTGTTACTATACATTGTATCACAATGGAATTGGTCATAGCATGGTAATAACTGTTAATAATCGCACTCTGCTAATTACATAATTTCAATAACTATGTATAATTATCAAATTATACGCTACGATGAGTTAAACAACAACATTTCTATGAAGCGCAACGCATCGATTTTGTTAGTTATTAAATAATTATGCTTAATTTCTAATAAACAATTATTCCTATAATAACTGTTTTTTTTATAAATTTGGTTTTAAATATTTCCCAATAAATTAATTCGATAAAATGATTTATAAAAAAAAATAATTAAAAACATTTAGTTTTTTTTTGTTGATAGAAATACTGAGAAAACTATACAATTTTATTATAAATATTAAATTTTGTGTTAGCTTTGTTTTTATTTTACTAACAATTTTTAAGTTTGTTACTAGTCGTATTCACAATTTATCATTTATTTTATTATACTCATATGAAAAGGTAATAACTGTTAATAATAGTACTATGCTAATTACGTCATTACAATAACTACGTGCAATTACGTAATTATGTGCTACGATGAGTTAAACAATATAGATAACATTGGATAACGTTAATCGCAATAATCCAATTCAATTATTTTATCTCACTTATTTCATTTAAGTATTAAGTTATAATCTTTTATATAACGCAAATAATAAGAATATAACATTTTTATAATTATTAAGATATTTTTTTAAATTTAAATTTTGTTTCTTTAACAACAAAATAGATATTATAAAAATCTTGAAAATATATATGAAAAAATATTAATTAATCGTAAACTTTTGAAAAGTGCCTTTCTGGTATGTTAATGAACTTATTTTAATTAACTAAATTAATATAAGGATAAGATTTAAAGTCATCTATTGGTTAATTTTCTTGTTGTAGATTTCTTTTAAATAAAAAGAAATAGTCATTTGTCGTGTCCCAGGGATAGTTTTCTGGACACTGTAGGATATCTATTTCTGTTGTCTTTGTGGAGTCTCAGTTCTTGGGAATTTGCATATTGATTCTGACTATAATAGTCCTTAGTGGTACCCAAACTATAGTGGTTGGACACAACACGTTAGCTATTATTTATTACAATTTTCTGGAATTCGGCGATGATGTAATGATTTGGTAATGGCCGGTGGTGTAGGATTCTTATACAATATGCACGCGCCATTGATCGAGCGTATTTCTGGCACGAAAAGTATTGCATTCGTAGTAAATCTTCGCAAATGCTATAGCGTGCAAGGGTGTACTTGGAATTGTGCTTTAATTGTTCCGATTCAATTACCCGCAAATGCAATGGTAGGGATAATTTGAATATTTATGAGAGAACCGTCAAAGAGTCCGTGCGCCCTTACAGTTTTCTCCGAATAAAAATGATATTATTTAGTAAGAATTAACGCCGCTCCGGATTCCCAGTGCATGACGGTATAAATCATCCGTATGGGGGTGGCATCGACTTGACCCAAAAACTGAGACACCGTCCAGAATTCAAATAACGCGGCGGCTCGGGTCGAGTGGACTTCTATTATTTTAATATTCCTTCTGTGTATGAAGTTTTCGGTGCGCCCCCACGGCAGCGTCGCGGTATAATTTAAATACTTAAAGAGATCCGGGGTGATTTTTCTTTTTTTCATATAGAGTGCGCTTTTTTTTTTTGCTTTGTATATATTATACAGTAACGACAGCAAAGAACCCCTGGATCGATGACTTGAGAGGGGCGGCGCAAAGAAAAAAAAAATACAAATACGTAGATGAGAGTGGTGAATGTATGGCGCGGCCGTCTCTCATACATATTAAAGTGTCATGAAGCAATTGTTATTGTACGTATGGCGAGATTTAATTAGAGTTGGTCGGGCTTGGGGGCGGCATGGTCGGGGCCGCCAGACAAGAGACAGCTTTACGAGTGCGGCGGCCCCTCTGGAGCGCCGCCGCCCTCCGCTAAAACCAGAACTGCACCAAGACATCCGCTCTGATTAACTCCATTGCCAATTAACACACATTAACCCTCGCGAATCTTCAATCTCGACCTCTCCGCCCCAAATTTCCGCTATATATGCACGCAAAAATACGCCTAAAATCCAATTAACATTTAAATTAGCCCCAATACAGAACTCAAAACTACTAGCCGAATGTATTTTGTACACAAGGCAGGTGCGAAAATAACGAGTTCGATACATTTCCGCCACATCTCTTCTGGCATTTTCAATGTAAAATCAAACCATTCCAAAGCTGTTCGAAAACAGAATTATTCGAAAAAATATAAAATTGATAATCCATTTACAAACCATAGTAAAAGTTCTAAAAGATCTTTATTTACATACTAAATCATATTATTAGTTATGTACGAATTGTGAAAAACATAGAGAATTTCACTTTTCTAACTATTGATGTAATTTTTCATAAATATTGTTATTCCAAGCATAAGAATACGTTTATTATCAACACTTTTTCAGGAAACCTTATTTAGAATTCTACGTAAAGTTTGAGTGGACAAAAAAAAATCATCCCTTACTTAATATATTTATTGGATATTGACGAGAAGCGCAGATGATTGGACATAAAAACTGCTTACACCTATCGATGAAAAATATATATATAAGTATATTTATTTTATACACGGCAGATTGTTTTTGCTCTTCAGACGCGTGGAAACTTCCACTGAAATGAGATTTTTTTTTTTTTTTGGTATACGAGCTAAAATCGATAAACAAATATTAAACACACGTATAAGTATAACCAAAAAAAAAAACGTGTCTTCCAGGTTTCATTTTTCTTCCTTTTCTTCTTCATCCCCTTTCCTTAAGTCTTAATTGCTTTCCCACCCCATTTCCAAGCAACGGCGCAAAAAATATTTATATATGTACATAATATAATTCGCTTTGTCTTGTAGATCGGCATTCTTCAAATATTCCTTCCTAAAAATCTGTACGACTTATTTCTCCTTCTGCTTCGTTATTATTATTTTTTTTATTTCTTTGCCTGGAAACGAATTCTTAATTAAAATATCAAAGAAGTGAAAGGAACAAAGAGGAAATAATAATCACAATTTGTTACAATCAAATGATGTAGAAAAGAAGCAAACTGACAGAAAAATCTCATTAATTTGACATTTTATCATCAAATTGGACAGAAAAAAAAAATTATGTGTAAAATTATTTCATCTTTAAAAAAAATTTATACATTAAATTTTTTTTATAAATTTATTTAAAAATTAAGTAATTTGATTAATTAATTACTTAATATTTTGTTGTTGTTACATTTGTTGTTGCATCTATTCTTAATTGGTGATTGATGCAGGTAGAGAAACCAGAGATGATTAGAGTAATTTGTCCTTAAGATTTAAGCGTATTTACATGTTTCACTTTGATGAGGAGCATTAATATCGGGCACAAGTTTGCAGCGTGGAAGCGTGAAATGTCCCAAATGCATCTAGATTTGTTGCCAGCATTGTCTTCCGCAGAAGCCGGCCCAAAGTAACGTTACAAAATATAAATGCGAATTCCCCAAAATTTCTCAAAAGCAAACTACGAACAAAGTTTAATTAACTCATCACATATTCATATATAAAAAAAAATGAACATTTATTTGTACAAAATTTCAAACTTTATATAAATAGAAGTTTTTATAATTAAAATTTCTAATTTTTTACATATAAATAATTTTGAAGTAAAATTTTAACAATTATTTCTAGATGTTATATTTAGTCTTACGACTGGGAAACATACAATGCGATTTAAAAAAAAAAGAGCGAACAGTCAGCTTGATGTAATTAACTCATCTCACGCTCGAAATCCAATTAGTTATATTTTGTTCGTCTGTTTTTCATTTTCGTATTTGTATTGTTTTTTTAGAACAAATAAAACGCAAATCCAAAAGTTACCTTGTCCAGTGCGAATTGAATTAACAATAATTGAAACGTGAGCAACAACAATTAAAAAAAAAATTCAATACACGTATGTAAAATTTTACACTTAGGCGCGCGCGACAAAAATGGAATGCGGGGATTCCCCGTGCGACTGATGTAAATATCTGTCCTGCAAACATGCGGATGCAAATGCACGGTTCCTGTTTAAACTCGATTTCGAACTACTCGATTCGTTTTAATTCCATTTGCAAATTTGATGATCACATCCCAATTTTTTTTTTTTTTGGTTGTATATATATGTATACATTTTATTTTTTTCGAACTTAGTTTTAATGAAATTGCGAAGCATTGTTGTTCATTTATAAATTCGTTAATTTTGTTATAATTATTTGCTTCGACTGACCTAAAATGGATGCGTCAGTTTTCATTATGTCCTCGTTCCACAGGGCCGGACATTATTAAATTGATTGACACTAAAGGGAATTAGCAACGATTAAAGAATATTTAACTAAGTTAAGCTTAACCCGTAAATTTCATTCGCATCGTTAAATTAACATTGCATTTTGCATGCAAGATATTAACCCGACGCCGCAAACGTGAAGGTCGATATAACTCTTAAAATTTTACGAGAGGTTATCTTTTCACGTGCACTTTTACTACATTTTATAATAGTTTTACGACTTTAACCAACTGACATCTTTTAATATTTCTTAAATTTACTATTCTATTTAAGAAACTTTCAACTTTCATTTATTTCATTCTTATGAAATAATTAAGATAATTAATTTATATTTACAAAATTTTACTAAGAAAAATGTCATTAAAGTTTACATTATTTCATTGATTGAATATTTAAAAATACGTCAAATCCTAAGACGCCAACTATTGCCAAGTTTTTAAAGTTTTTTTTATATCCTTGTTGATTTCAAAAGTTAAAAAATAATTCGATTAAATTATATGTATATAAATTTTACGCAACAGTAGATAATTATAAATTCTATTTACGCATGAAAGGAAACGTGACTTTGTGTGTGTAAAACTCTAGCAAAAGGGTTTTGTCGCAGCAAACAAAGCGTGGATGAAATTAATTAAACATTATTATTTATACATAAACGAATCCAACTCAGGCTCGGACGAAAGTACAAAAATAATCATAACAATAATAACGTAATGAAACTCTCCACATTTTTTTATTGGTTGCTTTTTCTCATTTTTTTGTTGTTGCTTAAAAAAGCATACAAAGGTCGTTTTTTAATTAGCGAATTTCCAAATTAAAAAACAAATCTTATAGTAATTTATTATCAAAGCTTTTAGCGCATAAACACAATATTTTTCATAAATTTTATACAATTTTTTTCTATATAACAAAATTACAATTTATAAAAATTCAATAAAAAAAATAAATATTTAATTTCTTTTTTAATTATAAAATATTGTTAAACTACAATTATACAATTAATTATATTTATATATAAATTGGGAAAAATTTGTCAGAATTTGCGTTCTATTTCAATAAATATAATTAACTGTACGTAAAATAAATGGGCAAATAATAATATTTATTTTTCGGAATTGGAATGGAATGAAAAATTCACGTTTGATAAATAATTAATTAAAATTAAAACAATTCAGCAGCGTGGAAAATTCGCTTTCAGAAACGGAGAAACTCTAATTAATAATTGCAGTTAGTTCGTTACGTGCGTTCGTGAGTATAGAGAGATAGGAAAGACCAGGACGATTGCATATGCATATATGTTCTTCAGATGATTAGACGTAGTGAAGTTTGTTTATTCAGTTGATAGTATCAAGGGAAATGCTAGACTTTCCGGACTTTCAATTTATATTTCAATAATAATTGATGAGATTTATTGGTTTTCAATCAACGTTTTCTCATTATCCTTCTTCTTAGTTGAAGTCTTCTGTTTTACGTCTTCATCCATTGAATTATACTTTTTCCGCTTTTTGCTTTTCTCTTCTTTCGCCTTCTTTTCTTTCATAACCTTATAAGTTAGGATATTACATTTATTACTCAAATTAAAGCAAAATATACACAGAATTGAATGAGACTATAGTTATTACTGAAGTGTTAGTAGTTTTCTCATAATAAGTTGTCAAAGTTGTAGAGATCGCGTATCATACCCAAAATTCTAGAGACATCAGGAGCGTAGTTAACGTTTTGTGGTAAATTACTAGAAAACTATAAAATGTGAAACTGGGATAAATGAGTAATAAACTGTGTTTGTTATAGAATTTGTACATCTTACTGTAACAAGTTGTCAAAACGAATGAATTCAATGATAAAGCAGTGTCTTTACATTTTCTTTATTTACTCAACATCTAATCATGGTAAATAAGACATTCTATGCTCGTTTTGAAGACAAATCTATGAAGAATTAAGCGAGACTGAATTTATTATGGTTAGATTAGCGGTTTTTACGTAACAAGCTGTTAAAGTTGAGTTAAGAAAAGTAAGTTTTAATTGATGAAAATCTATACATTTGTTTGTTATATAAGGAATTGAAGAAGTTATTTAATAAACTGTAGTATTTAAGAAGTTATTTCATGTATAGGAAATGTGATGTAGGATGTATGAAAAGTGCGACGGAAGGATGATCGATCAAAGTTCAGACAGTCTTTATAATTTGTAACATTTAGTATATTAAAAAAAATAGAATTTTAAATATCGTTTTCCATCGTTGAGGGATGGGGGATGGGGGATGGTGTCTAATTACATTCCGCATGCTGTGTAGGACGCATTCCCATAAATCATTCGCACTGACAAGCCTTCAAAACGTTTCGACATCGATTTGTTACAAGTAAAAGTAAAATATATTACATGGGGAAAAGGGCGTACGTTGAAAAGGACCCAGACTGTATGCAATCTGTTCGAAGGACTGTTTCGCCGATTTCTTTGCCGGTGGTTCTGCGAAGGGCCGCCAACTAGTTACTAACAATTAAACTTATACCATTAATGTCAAAGTTGCATTCCGTGGGATAGAGCATTGCTTGATCCAATTCGCGAAGTCTCCAGGCGGCCCCAAAACGCAATGCAGCCAACTAATTATTCCGTAACGCTAAGTCCGTGGAAGTGGGTTTAAGGGTGGTTCCGTTAGGGGAGCAAACACTCATTCGACTGTGACCGTTTATATCGGTAATATTAATTTACATGCACGTAAATCAAAGGGTTTGTCCGAAGGCTTTGACGAACCGGAGACGAATATAAAAGGTCTGGTCTCCTGAATGAGTTTAAGGGCCCCGCTAGGTCTCCGACCCTTGTTTTCCCCTTGGGGGTATGCGGGGTCCGCGCGCTTCGAGACACTACATAAGTTCAAGGGGACCGACAATGTTTTATCGCTCTTTTCAATCTACGACAGCTCCCGCCCAGCGCACCAAAGGGATTCTGTTTAACGGAATTAAATAAGGCACGGACGAACAACATCTTATTTACACCACCAAATTAGTTATCGCCGCCTACGCCGCAATTGTCGTGCACATATTGAATCATCCCTCGGCCCTTCGCTAATATTTAGGGATGACACCCTTCACGACATGTCTAGACTTACATCCCAGCCTATTACAACAAGCGATACACCAACATCGTCTTTGTTTACTTTCAATGAAACTCTCAGAGCTTTCAATTAAAACTAACTATTGTTCTTCACCAAATATAATTTTAGATTATTTTACAATCTACTAGTTTCCCGAAGTAAATGTCAAAAAGTTTAAAAACTTGTATTTCATTAAATAAAACAATTCAAAGTTTAGATTTAGTAATCAAAATTTCATTTTACAAAGAATTTAAATTTTGTTATTAAATAATTATGAAAATTATAGTGCATCAAAATATGAAACATTACAAAATTAATTTTTCGATCTATCAATTGTTATTCCCGTAATAACGAGCATTAATTCGAAACACGCGTTGCGGAATTAAACGTTCGAATAAATACAGCACTAATTAGCGTCATAATTAATGAAAGTACTTAAATAACCATGGTGACATTGTATAATACAAGCAAAAAAAAACAAATTTGTATATATTTTATTCAGTTTTAGATTTGTCCCGATGTCTTTTACGATTACTATTATTTCGGAGCAGCTGAAAAATAGTCCATTCGATTCACAATAAGGACAACTGGAAAAATACAGTGCATTATTTAAATATTAGCTATTCTTTCTACGACACAACGCTATTACTTATTTTCCCAATTCCACCTTCACTGCTTTTTTGTGAATTATTGAGTGAATGCGATTTACCTGGAATTCTTACTGTCTGTATATTCTTTGAATGCATTCAGACATGCAACTTTATAATACAAATATGTATATCAATTTTAAATAATTTTATAACTCAAGTAGAGTTTTTACAGAAGTAGAGTTAAAAGTTATACAAACTTAACAAATTAACTTCTAGTGTGTCCGTAGCTTTATATGTAATAATTTTCAAAATATCTTAGTGTAATAAATTCTAAGAAGAATGTTAATAATATGTGAGTAATTGAAGTATATAACATATAATTGAGAAATAAAATATTTAATGGAATTTACTGGAATTATGTTTGACGTTGGAGGAATATTGTGCGAAAGGCATTTATTATGTAAGAGCGCGTGTTCTGTCATTGGCGTAGATGCCGATAACTGTCTAATTGAGAGTCACGAGAAATTAATAGTATCGGAATATGTGCTGAATTGCTAGAAACTTCGATTCATTGGCAAATGATCACAGGATGGAAAGCATTTGCCTCCGGCAATCTAAGACATATCGACAATCATAAGACCTAAACATTAGGGTTTAAAAAAATTAAAATCCCGTCTATCGAAATCTCGGCTGGCTCACAATCCCGACGTTCGAAATCCCGACTATATCGAAATCCCGACAGTGTCTTTTATTATTACAAATTTCTACAATAACATTTATATGGTAGTCGGGATTTCGATTTTGAGCCAACCGGGATTTCGAACGTCGGGATTTCAAAAGTCGGGATTTCGAATGTCAGGATTTCAATAGACGGTCTTTCGGTTGTCGGACTTGCTATATAGACCCATTTATTTTATATTTAAAGTTTCCGAGAAATTTGTCCCGGGAATTCCCGGTTCAGCAATCCTAATAAATATTAATTACATAAAGTAAAACAAATACTTTTCAATAGACTAAATATTTTTTTTAACAACTATACAGATTTAAATCTTTTACTTGACTAAACCTTTTCCAATTAAAAACTAGTACTTAAATTGAAGTACTGGTTTAGATGGGAACTGATCATAATACTAATCGTTACATAAATTATGTTGCACAAATCCTGTTTATGCGAAACACTAGTCCTTACAGAATGTCTAATCCGAAGCCACTTTCGCGGGACTTAATTATACCGATCTAATTTAACAGGCCCATCCCTGTTCGTCTCGTGTAAATCAGAGCTTATCTCAATTTTCGAGTAAATCTGCAATAATTCGGATCGCAGTCTTAACTGTTGCCAAAAGTAATTCACGTCGAAACTCATAACTTGATTTCCTCTCTAACGTTACGGATCGATCCTGAATGCATGTAACAATTACGTCACACACATCCTTGTGTATTATTTTCCATAACTTTTAGTTCAACATTAAACACATACATAAGTTTATTAACATTTTTGAATAATTCTATTTTAGAACAGATTTTAGTAATAATTTATATTCGAAAATCGAGGTTTTACTAACGCTAGAAGGAATGTGAAATCGAAAGTATATTTTAAATCTCATTATATTTTTTTAGTAATTAATATCTTGGTGTAAAGATGCGTTCACACTTTATCCTAAAAGCTACATGCAAATTAACACAACTTTATACAAATTTAATTTACTTTACTAATGTAAATTGTGATAATATTAATATAATGAATTTTCATTATTAAATTAGATTTATTTTTTCAAAAAACTTATGAAAATAAATGAAGTAGAAAATTTGTATAAATTTAAAAGCTTTGTCAGTTTACCGTAATTGTGAACCTTGTATGCAACCGGATGATCCCGAAAATACAAATAATTAAGTGCAGAGATTATGATGAATAGTTGGTACAGATGCTGCAGCATCCCTGTCATCTATCATTAGTCACCGCTAGGGAATGGTTGCAAGAAGACCGGATTGCAAAGAGAAACACATTTATTAACATCCGGGGAACGACATTTCCGGTGCAATAAAGTTATTAGCCGAGCATTTGCTACAAAAAAAAAATTCGTACAATTCAATTACCTCCACCCTCTACCGACCCACATATCACTTTCCTTCGAATGCAAATCGATCCGAAGACCTCTCACCATTAATGGCCTCCCATCTGCATCAAAGAATTCCCAACCTCATTCATTCCGCACATAATGCCACCCCCGATATATCTCCATTGCATATATCTCCAGGAACTCATGCTTACAAGAAATTGTTATTGATGATTCCCGCTGACCGAAAACGAAGATCGAGAAGAAAATAGAGAATACAAACCATTCTGATAGCCAAATATTTATATTGATCATCAGAAGGATAGGAAACGAAGATGAAAGAGTACATAAATATGGCAGGTTCCGATGTTTAAACACGTTGAATGGATTTGTAAATAAATAAAAAAAAAGGGTTTTCAAGTTGTAAATCTGCACATTCACCTGGATGACTTGGTGCGGTTTTTGCACGTGATTAATCTGGAATGGGCTAAGTGTACCGTGTGCGAAAACAGCCCCGTTTCCGCCATAACTCCAGAATACTAATGTCCAAGATTTATTATACAGTGCGGTCAGGAAGTCAAAGCCTTTACTCCATAAAGCCATGACAGGCAGCTCTTAAAGACTATGGCACTAAACTTTACCACGATGATTTAATTTAATTTAATACGTAAAACACTAACATTTTCCACTAATATTTTTTTTTTTCCAATTATCAAAAATGAAATGAGCTTGAATAATTGGTTTAAAGATCTACGTTATCATTGACTTTTCATCCATAGATCCAGGGATCATTCAGGATTAGGGAAATCTAATAATCCGAAAATAAATCAAGCTAAAATTCAATAGACCGTATATTCCAACCTGGCTTATAAACTTATACATTATACAAAATATATATATCTATATGCGTATAATAAAATCGGGAAAGATGTCCTTGCTTTTTTACAGATCAATAATCCATTATCATTCTCTTCGGATTTAGCTTAGAAACGAAACTTTATGTGACCTAGAATTTCATAATTGGTTTATTAAATAATACAGAAATTGATAGAATTGTTTTTTTTTTCATTATTACTATTTTTACGAGACGAAGGGAATCTACATTTTTTAATTAAATCTCATTAAAAGATGTCAAAAACAAAACAACCTTTTATTCTTCAATAATAATAATCTTTATTGGTCACAAGTTCACTTTTTACAGTTTATCGTGAATTTCTCGACAACCCCTTAAGATAATTATATCATCGACCATTCGTATGAAAGCTAAATATTTTTCCTTTCCAACAAGCCTACATACATCTTCGTACTGTCACCGAGTCGCCTGCTATGAGCTGCAGAAATTGAAAAAACAGAGAAACGACGTTTCTTTTTCACTCTTTTCAGATTATTGTGGATTTCTCGACAACCCCTGAAGATAATTTCATCATCGACCACTCGTAAGAAAGCTGAATGTCTCGCCTTTCCAACGAGCCTATTGGCATCTTGGTACTGTCATTGAGTCACCTGCTATAAGCTGTAGAATGTTTTTTTCGTTTCTTTTTTCAGTTTTCACAGTTTTTCGTGAATTTCTCGACAACCCCTTAAGATAATTATATCATCGA
>NW_017099811.1:34841-50949 GCF_001412225.1 Nicrophorus vespilloides
CCCTTAAGATAATTTCATCATCGACCACTCGTATGAAAGCTGAATGTCTCACCTTTCCAACGAGCCGACCTTCATCATCGTGATATCATCAAGTCGCCTGCTATGAGCTGCAGAAATTGAAAAAACAGAGAAACTACGTTTCTTTTTCACTCTTTTCAGTTCATTGTGGATTTCTCGACAACCCCTTAAGATAATTAAATCATAGACCACTCGTATGAAAGCTGAATATTTTGTCTTTCCAACAAGCCTACATACATCTTCGTACTGTCATCAATTCGCCTGCTATTAGCTGTAGAATTTGAAAAAAACACATACTTAACGTCTTATACATAACAGAGAACTGACGGTTTTCTCGTTTTTTTTGCAGTAAATGCAAAGGGCTGCACTACTTAGGTCCATTTTTATATATATGTACATAAATGTGTAAATAATTTGGTTAAAATATAGATAAATTGTTTGTCAACATGTAGGAATCAATAATATGGAAGCAGACTTTGACGGTTTAGCATAATGCTTGAATTAAAATAAATTTAAATAATAAATATTCGGAGTGAAAGCAAGGCAGGGAAGGAGTGTTGGCTACGTGTAGTTTATTTGTGCATAATTTAATGTCCACAGGGTGGGTGACAAAGAGAAAACTAACGTAAATAATAAAACAGGACAGAGAAAAAGAGAAGAAGAAATAAAAAAAAACAGCAAACAAGGAAATATATGAGCCTAATTTTTATGCATCCGGGAAACGCGCCGCCCGGAAATACAGAAGGCCGCTAATGAACGTGCCGGAAAACAGAAATAATGGTCACAGACCGCCCCCCTCTCTCATACGATTTAATTAAACCGGAGTTGTCCCGATCAAAAATACCGAAATATGTTTAGCATAAATAATTAGCAAGGCTCATTATATCGAATGAGCACAAATTTCCACGCACGCCAAAGGGTACATAAACAAGTCCGCGAGGAGGGGTTGGTGATCATTAATTATGTTTTTGCAATTGGATGCGAATATATCATAACATATCGGACGCATGAATGCAATTGGCCGCCCTCAAAGAGTCGCTGACACAAATCCGGTTAGATACAAATCATGATTTTCAATGGAAAATTATTAATTAATAAACGTAAATCTAAAAAATCTTATGACCTGGCAGCGACTGTGGACAATAATATATTGAATAGTTAAATCCCCTTGTACAACAACAACATTACCTAATTGAAACCGGTGGCAAACGCAAGCCCGACAACCGACAATTGAAATCCCGACGTTCGAAATCTCAACTGTATCAAAATACCAACTATATCGAAAATGTCTACAATAATATTTTTAAATTATTATTAATAATAAATAATAACAATTAATTATCTAATTGTATTTCAGATAATTTCATAATGTTAAGGTTTATTATGAATAATTCAACATAATCAAATAAATTAATAATTTATTGTTATTACTAATAAAAGTGTAGCACAAGGTGACTACGCTTCGAAATAATTTAAAAATGTTATTGTAAAAATATAGTCGATATAGTCGAGATTTTGATATAGTCGGGATTATGGTTGTCGAGATTTTGATACATTCAGGATGTCGAAGGTCGGGATTTCGAACATCGGGATTTCAATAGACGGTCTTTCGGTTGTCGGGCTTACAATATAGATCCGATTGAAACAGTATTAATAAAAAAAAGAATACTTCAGGTACGTACACACCATATACCAGGGCAATCTTTTTTGGGATGTTTGGATCAGTGATATTTTCATTTTAAAACAGTCTTTTAGTAAATAATAAGATACATTTTATTAAGAAAATATTTACAAAACGCTTTTAAAATTTTAATTATTATTATAAAAACTAATCAAATTCAAATTATTATAAAAACAAATTGAATGAACTTGAATAAATTTGCGGACAAAAACAAAGTATCTATTTACAATTTATTCTCAAAATATTCGTTTCATTTTTATACTTTTTCTTTGGAACTATAGTGGATCAATCTGTGACCCGCAGGTCATAGGTTGCCGACCTCTACTATAAACGATTTGTTTTAGAAAACATATGCTACAATTGATATGTAAATAGTGTATAAGCACCATTAAGTTAAGTTCTAAACGATCGTGATTTCTTTACCAATTACATTATACGCGCTTCATGTTGGAAAAATTCGTGGATTTAAACGAAATCTCTACCATTTATTGGTATAATTTATACGAAGAAATAGGTAGTTCAGTGTATGACGGCGTCCATTCTAAAGAAGGGGATTAGGAAAATCCGGACCGACAAACGTCTCGTGAAGTATTCCCAGGCTTAAGGACACTCCATCCGCGGGATGCAAGCGAAATAAATTTTGTTTTGCAAATTACGCAAATTTAGTTGGAGACGTTGCGAGGCGCGTGATACGAAAATCCTAATAGACATCGTGTATACGAGATGGCGTGGCTCGGTTTGGGCCTCTGCCTAAGGCGGTACGTGATCTGCAAGACACCGAAAAAAAAACAGAGGAGAAGGAAGAACGCCGCCGAGGAGAAATAAATGAATACAAAAGAACGTCCGAGATTTTTATCTCGAGCAAATTATGGAACCATCGCTTTATGAAAGTTTACTACAAGTAAGAAGAGCACTTTGTATTTGTCGTTCCAATTCCATGTAAAATACTAGCGAACTTTTAGGCCAAATAAATATCCTCCTGTTTTTTTACAGACAAAGACAAGAATTTGTGGAAACGCTACAAATTGATCTCGCTAATAAATAAATATATTTTCAAGAGCTTCTGTGTTGCGTAACTATGAAGAGATGCGGTCTGAAAAAGCTCTCAAAAAAAAAATAATGGTATGTGTATATAGTACATGGCTAGGAGTGAAGCAGTAAAAGAAGTGAACACTAATTTGTCCGTCGTCCTAATTGCACTGAACTGATGGACGTCTAGTCCCTTCGTAAATAGGGCCTGGCGTGAACAAGAAAACCTTTTGCGGCGAAGCAGCAACAACAACAATAATAATAATAACAGCATTCCTTACACCCAAAGGGCGTTGTATGAAACTCATCACAGAACTATGCATAGCCATTCTGCTAATAACTAATTACACATAGCCTGAGAAAACCTTGGCGGCATTCCGCAACGTATCCTCGGTCCACACAATCCTTCCCACGTATACAAGCCAGGATCGATTAAAATTTCACTCATCAATTATCCAGTCCGGTCGCTCGTATTTACATTCATACAAGCTATCCCTATATTGTCCAACCTATCATTAACAAACTTTCCATAACCCGTCGGCAACTACTTAAAATTTGATTCGACTAAAAACGAATAGTATATAATTATTATAAAGACATTTCGTTTTCTTATCTGTAATTTAACTTTAATGAACGGTTTTCAAGTTGTTGTGAGATTTTTTATTCAAATAATTAATCCACCCATGTCACAGTTTTTTATTTCTAAATTTGTCAATATTCTACCAATTTCAGGTAATTAAAACTGTGGTGCTCACTCCAGCCCTTAGTTGGTATTCCGGGAAGGTCTGATAAGGGTACTACCTTCTTAGGATATATAAGCTGCAAAATATCTGTAACCGCGCTCTTTCTCTTGTACTCTACTCTTCTCTTCCGCTTTTCTTGTGTCTTAATACCATGTAAGGTTATCTGTATTATCTCGTGTGTTGGCCCTCGGCCCTCGGACTCTCTATACTGTAAGAAACCTATGTTTTTCTATGTATGTCTGTAGTGCAACTAGCCATGATTATCACAAATAAACTTATAAGCGAGCATTTCCAAAAAAAACTATCTACGCTATCAATAACTATTTCATATTCATGATTAATTTATTGTAAAATATTTGCAACAAACCATTTCCGCGGTAAATTCAAAGATATTCTATAGTTTGTTAAAAAATATGGGACGAGACAGAAATACAATAAAATTCTTTTTACTTTAAAAAGTGGTAAACAGAATGTTTCCAAAATATAAAACGGAGGCATCTTCAAAATATTAAACATGTGTAAAATTCAGAACGCGTAGCTCGGAATGCTACAGGGAATTCTACTAGAACCAATAATCCTAAACTGTGTATAGAAAATAGTTGGACGCAAAAAAAAAAAAACGTTAACTCCGCACAAGCTAGGCCCTTGTTATGCAACGCGCAAACCGCGGGGGATGAGAGAAGAGCTCGGAATGAAAAAAAAAAAGAAGCAGCAGAAAAACACATACACAGAGGGGTTGCACAGGATCGTTTGTGTTCGTATGTGTTAGGGGGGTTGTTTGTTGCTAGCGGCGGAATTGCGAATTTAAAATTCGTGAAGCGTTGTCCGTACTAGAAGGTTAAAAAGCTGATTAAAAAATCATCTATCAAAAGGGCGTGTACATATTTTTATCGGCCCTTAAAGCATACAAAGGCAGAGTGGCGGCAAATGAAAACAAAAAAAAAACAAGAAGATAACAGCGTGTGATATAAATTAATTTATTTTTAATTATGCACATTTTGCAGGTCTTTGTGTGTATGTGCTTTGGGGTGGCTTTTCAAATCTTTGTTTTTTTTTTTATAAATTTTGTGTATATATAGTTTTGTTCGACAGGCAAGATTCCTGGCGATGTTTGCTGCCGGCTTGCATAGTTTAGTCTGCTGAATAGTTTCGCATACTGTAGTTTTTGCCCATCGAACCCTAATCTTAATTATCATTCCCGACTCCACAATATTGATGGTTATGGATGTAGCTTCTTTTTTTTGTGTAGTCATTGCTTCACTTCAGGAGATAATTGCTGAAATGCCATCGATTCCCATCCATTAACATCAGATGAAGTCTGCAAAGTAATTATATATAAATTCGCTTATATATTCGATATAAAGCCGATTTGCGTTCGCCTGAAACAAAAAGATCCACACCGTCGCTTTTCGCTTCTTACCTCATCCACTTTCATCAAGCTCAACTTCCGGGACAAGTTAGGATCTGTTTTAATTAACTTAAGGGCCGATCCTTGTATCGCTAATTAATAATGGAAGATGAAGAGAAAAAATAAAACGAAAACAACTTGATTGATTTATATTGAAAGGAAGGAAACAACAAAGAATCGACTATCATATTTCAGCTAATCATCATCTTGGTATGGCAAACGCATCGCTTGATGAATCGTAGTCATGCCGTTATAGAGCTTTTCTATTCAAGAAGCTCAAAGCTCATCCTCGAGCTCGTTTCCTTATCTGCGAAGATACACCACTATTCGGATACTTTCTATAGAGATACAGAACTAAATGGATTAAGATCCCATTAATATTTGATGCTCGGGTTTCGTTTTATGTCCGTAGCTCCTTTAGCATTGTTCCGTTTTATAACAGTCCTTCTTCTCTATGTTAAGAGTTTCTCCGATGCTCTACAAACCGAAAACTACTAATTAATATGTTTTTGATTTTACGTCGGCGAACTCATTGTTATTGCGTAAGCTTGTTTCCCCAAGTTCCTCGGATTGCCTTAGATTTACAGTTCCCAACCGGAACTTTCCTCTGTGAGTCATACATACACGTATACAAATACATATATATAAAGGGAATATTTCATTGCTGGCAAAGTTCCATTTTCTGCATCAACTTTGTATTTCATTTTCTTCTCAGTTTCTTATTAATCGCTTTATTAGTTTCACTCAGTCGCAGCAAAAGGAATTGTTTCTGAAACACTTGCTTCGATTACATTCATAAATCAAACATCCACAAATAACATGTTCAATATAGAAATGTACTAAAATATTATTTAAACTAACAAAAATTTGAAAATCTCTGTATTTTGTTTTGTGGATTTCAAAATGCGGATGGTAATAGAAGTTTTGCTGTGATTCTGTCAATTTGCAGTGAATTTCAGGAAGGGAAATCTGGTTGGAAAATAAAAGAGGTTCCTGTAGGTCGTAGGCATCGTGTATTGTTAAAGTTAGGGTTTTATGAGCAATGATAGGACGTTAAGTAGGGTTAGTTCGGACGGAATGAAGTTAGTTTGCGTGAGGGTTCGCAGTTTGATGTGGTGGCAAACGGCAGGTAATGTTGATAAATATTGCAAGTGTTTAGAATTGTGGTTGAATAATTCAGTATATTAAAGAGAGTGAGAGGCGGCAGTCTTAAGTGCGGCCGTCCCCGAATTCTAAGCTCGCAGACCCGACTAAAGTGAGCTTAATTAACACGAGACAACACACCCTGTAACATCCGAAGGGGGCGGCGGCCGTAGGAACAGTTACATATCTGGCAGCGGCGCCAAGTGGGACGCGGTGGAGGCGGCGGCGGCAGCGGAGAGTAGTGCTGAGTACGGAATTAGATGGTGCGGACAGAAAGCTCCAGCCATAACTTGCGGCCACCCTGTTTGTCGATACCGGGGATTCCCGGGAATCGTGGAATAGCTTAATGCCGCCACCCCTCTTGAAACGGGTTACGGTATTCAAATCTCCGCACGAATTAATCCTTTCCACTTCTTTTCTCATCATCCTTAATTTCATTGCTATAGCGCGATTTATTGCCTTTCAGGTTATAAATCTCATCATGTATACGACATTAATTGTTCCAGTTTACTTTAATAGCCTCTTTACTTTCCACACTTTAAGACATCTTAATAAGAATACGTTAATATTTATTAAGAAATTCAGCTTCTGTATATTTTACATCCTCTTTATATATTGAACCCTAATATCCAGAAGATCAAATACGAGATGCGAACACATATTCTCTGAGTTCATTTTCTTTACGGTCTATTTTCTAGCTAGAAGTCAAAGAAAACATTTCCATAAAATAATATCATTATTTTTCCAAGACTTTCCCAGTGCGTCTATCTACAAATAACAAAGTTCGTTATTTTCAACGAAATCCCAGATCGGAGAAAAAATTACCTTTCACAACATGCTATATCAAACGATAATTCAAATTCCTACGCAAATTCAAATCGAACTAAAAAAAAAAGTATTACATTTCCATTTCATTTCAAAAGTAAAAGAAACTTTAATTTAAAACCAGATTTTAAATTAATACTGCTATGTAAATCTTTCCAATTTCATACATCAATATTTTTTTCAAATAATATAATTTTATTTAATTTAATCATTCTTTTACGTAATTATAGAATTATATAACATTTTAATTAATTTTTAAAATAATTTAATAATTTTTATATTTCAATAATTGTTAAGATATAATGTATCTTAATAAGACAAATTTTTCAGTTGAAATATATATGTTTATAATAATTCAATTTAAAGGGTAGAAAGGATGCGTGTAATAGAATACGATTTGAAAAATCTTATAAAAGTCCTTTCGAACATATACGATATTATATATTATTGCTTAAATTCTTTGCTCGCAGGATGCTGCACCTATTGAAAGCAAAAATATTTCTCGATGTAAATATGTACCAATAAAGTTCTGGAATATGCAATAAACGTACTCTTCATTCCATTTATCTGCCATATTTACACTTGAATATCTTGCAAAGAGGATGAAAAGTAGACAAAGGCAGGAAGGTGTATCGCATATGGAACATCTATAGAATAGGAAAGGAGCCGTCCTAGAAAAATGTACCGATGCAGTTATGAAGTTTGAACGCTCTTTCCGTCGCGTCTCTCCTCACCATAGTATCAAGCTACTGTGGAAATCCCAGCAACGCCCATCTTTCTTTATATTTTATTCATTTGTTTTAGTAGATTAGATCTAAGGTTTTACCGAGCAAACTAAGTTTCATTATGAAAACCATTACTTCCGCTCGAATTCGGCTTAGGTCTTATTCGTGCATGCATTACGTCCTCGTTGCGTAATTTGTTTCCCTCGCTTTTCAATGAATTAAGATATTAGAGGAAATAATGAAAACACCTCCCGTTTTCATTTAACGTCACTAAATTTAATAATATTCATTAAGAATATTTAAGTAATTCATTTTATTCTTTTCGGTTGAAAAAAACTTCATTATCTAAGAGACAAATAAAGATTTATTATTAAATAATTTCATTATAAGTCAAGTAAATTTTATTTTTTACATAAAAGAATAAATGTACAAATTTGTAATTATTTAAGAATTTATTGATTTAATTATCTTAAAGTGTTTGAAGTAGTGTGTATTTCAATATCAACTTAACGCATTGAAGAACATCAAGTATATTTATGATGCGGATATATTCGTCATAATAAAAAAACAAAAAAACGCAGACGTTTCTCTATTACTATTATTCGAGATTATAATTATGAGCATCAATTAAATTAATGATGCGAATATATTCGTCATAAGCAACTTATACTAATTAACCACTTAATGGGTTAGGATTAATTTGATAAACAAAATACTGTATTCGAGTGCAAAGGAATGCAGCAAAAAAACGCAGACGTTCTTGAAAATACGCACTATATATGAAAAGAAGAGTAGTAAATTCCTTCTCGGGTCTAGACGATAATAAAAAATAATTTATTCGAAATAAACATCGACAAGGAATAAAAACTGTATATATTAATTCCATTTCTCGGAAATACGCACAAACATGAATGAAACGTAGTAAATTTATGAATGAAAAGATGTGTAGTAAATTCCAGCACGAGTCAAGATAATAAAAAAAATAATTTATTCCAAATAACATCGATAAGAAACTGCACACATTCTTTCGATGTCTGGCCTATTTTTATATTCATTACATTCTTTTCATTTTAAATTATTTTCTTCAAACAAATTGCGTAAAGCCGTTGCATAATCAATTGTAAATGCAATTCGTTCAATTAATTATACTTACGTAAATTAAATGCGATACGATACTTGACATATTTTTTATCAAGCAAATATACATATCCCTCGTTTTACACGGTACTTTCTTTACACGTTTTTGCTTTTACACATAAATATTTGCATACTCTTCGATTTACACGGTTTTACATTTAAAAAAATTACAATTTACAAATAATTAGTTTAATGATTCATCATTACGAAAGTGTGAAGCGTTTTGTCGCACTTGTTTCATGATCAAATCTATATCATATCTACATAATATTGGAGACAGTAAAAAAAGTAAACAATTTATAATTAAATTTGATTATTTCCATGGCATGTTATGTAACACATCTATGAGAAATAAGAATGTCAACAGTAACATTGGTGTTCGCGTTTTGCGTCCATTAAGTATTATTATGCAAAGTGCAAAGTTTCCTATTATTATATATATTTATTAATTTAAATCTCTACAAAAAAAATTCAATAAAATTTTAAAATTAATATAAAAATTACTATTACATTACTATCAATATATTTGACTATATTACATCAATAATGATATAATTATCTTATATTTAACCTTTTGCGGATGGAAATTTATCAAGGACGTATTTTCAACTGTTTTTTTATTATGAAACTGATTGTAAAGGATATGGCGGATATATCCGCCTTATCGGCCAAACCTATCCCAAATATATCAATTTTAAAAGAAAAATTCAGTTATACTAATTCATCGTAACATATAGATACAATATTTCTGGATGTAATCGCAAACCGATCAATTATGCGCCAATTGTGTGTATATGTGCCGTTTTTTTTTTTCATTGCATAGAGTTGTTTTCGAATGGGGGTCTATTGTGATGCAAAATAACGTTGAATTGTGTATGAAAATGCGACCGCGGGTAAAACAATTACAATTATCTGCGGGGGTGTGAGACATTGGGGCATGGGTGGGCGAGAGGGCGTTAGTTCAAAGGATGTAATACCAGTCTGTAATTAAAATAATTATGTAGATTCGAAGCTAAACTACACATGCAGACACACACGTGCAAATAAATACATCCACATAGGCAGTTAATAAATCATACTTTGGTTGATAACAACTTGAGGATTGGTAGCACCACGTGTGATTGCACCGACTTCGGATGTTTGGAAATGCAACATACATTTAGTACTAGGCGATGATTAATAAATCAGCGCCCTTTAATCGAAGACGGGCGCACATCTAGCGCCCTCCTAACGGCGCGCCGTGCACATAATCATTTTAGGGAAGGCTTGACGCAAACCTCGTTACGTAACGGCGCGTCGTACGTGCAAAGATACGCAAAGACCGCCTTTAATTAATATGATTCGTTGAAATTAATTAAGGTTTGCGCTGCGGATAAGTTAATTAGCAGGGCGTACCAACACACATATATATATATATATATGTGCACATGGTTCATAATGTACAAATCATTAAATTTTGTACCCTCATAGAATTGCTCAATCATCAGAACTTAATTATAACTTCTTAATTATTATCTTCCTACCTTTTCCAAGTTCAACTTTTGATTACATTTTTTTCTGCCATTATTCTCATTACCAACATATTTTTTTCTGGTATATATCGCAAGCCCGACAACCGAAAGACCGTCTGTTGAAATCCCGACATTCGAAATCCCGACTGTATCGAAATCCCGGCTATATTAAAATCCCGACTCTTGAAATCTCGACTATGTCAAAATTCCGAAATTTATAATAATAAAAGACACTGTCGGGATGTGGATACACTCGGGATTTCGGTTGTCGGGCTTGCGATTGTCACCGATTTTTTTCTACACAGTATTGAAAGATTAAAGAAATAATTTTATATACTTTTTATATGTATATAGAAAATGTATATAGTTATCATGGAAAATCGATACATAAATTGCTTAATACAATGAATATAATATACTATGATCGTGAAGGAGAATGCTTCTAAAAAAAGTTATTGCTTAATAAAGTTATTTTACACAATGAATCCTTAAAATCCTTAATAAAATTCTGCACAATTTGTACTAAAAATTGTTAATAATATAAAAATGAATGTACTAGATAGAAATAATGTGGTCGTCGAGAAGAGCAGTTTATGTCGAGGAACGCAAGTGTGCAAGGAAAATACATATCGTTCAGATAATTGACGTTACGTTGGACCGCATATGCAACATTGGTGTGGGACTCCCCCGCGGGGTGCGCTTACATAACATAAAGTAGTTGGCCTAGATTTAAAATGGATTAGATGGTGCCGCCTGGGGAAGAGGAGGAGTAGTAGTAGGAGTAAGATAAAGTTGTAATATTTCTTATGGAAAAAGACTTGCAGCGACCTTGGGTTGCGTATTTTATCATGCCGAGAGTTTTACGACCCTTTGCAATGTGCAATGTTTACCACCCATGACCACATGTAAATATATACCATAAAATGCTATCGCAACCCCTAAAAACCTTTTGAGCGAAGGGTCAAGTTTAATAAATACCTCAAACTAACCTTTTCTTACCTCAGGAATTTTTTTCACAAGAATTCATTGAGGGGTTGATTTTTTTTTCTAGCTATTTTTCTTAACTTTTTCACTCGTAAAATAATCCACTGATATATGGAATGAGATATAATCGAAATGCAACCCTTGTACTAATTATATTGATTTACAACCCTCGCGCTCTTCTTAATAAATTTACTTTACCCGATGCGACCATGCGGAAGCGGCACAAGGAATGGAACGTGTAAACACAATTATACGAAAGATTCCCAAAAAAATTGAATATGAACGCATTTTGCACACAATAAGAAAGCAATAAATCTTCAGTTTAATGAGAGATCTTCAAATACAAGCGGGCGACTTAGCAGCAGAGATTTATTCACAATTGAATGGATGCTTTTGTATCTACGTTGTTATCGTCTCTAACTGCTTGAGACAAAGGAAGGTGAATTTTGTTATAAGAGTCTTCACAAATGCCCAATTAAACAAACAACCGTATTTGTAACGTTCGAATCCATTTAAGTTTGTTTTTTTTTTTGAAAATGCTTGCGTTTTTAATTTAGCAATTTGCATAAAAATTAGCGTAAATCGTCGGAGGGTTGGAAAAAAGTTCTTAGAAAGCGCTTTAACTGTTTGCCCTTTCCCTCGGCTTAACTTGAAACATAATTTATATCAATTTCGTGAAGTTTGTTTGGTCGCAGCTAACAAAACTTTTCCGTATACGAAAACCAAACACACTGAATTAAAAAAAATTTAAATAAAGAATGATAAATGTAAATGATATGTGGCATTAAAACTCGAGTTCTACAAACAAATTAATTTCGCTAAATTTTCCAAATGGATGTAAAATTTATACATTCAAAAGCAAAACATTTTTCAATTGGATTAACATACCGAATTTTACGCACAGTTGTTTTTTTTTGTAAACTTGTTTTTTTTTTTCGAATTTTTCATGAAATTAAAAACTGCAACTAAAATGTTTGCATAACCAAAAAAAATATTAACTTGTTTCCCATTAGTCA
Source organism: Nicrophorus vespilloides (assembly GCF_001412225.1). Classification (NCBI taxonomy): domain Eukaryota; kingdom Metazoa; phylum Arthropoda; class Insecta; order Coleoptera; family Silphidae; genus Nicrophorus; species Nicrophorus vespilloides. Next base: position 47,062 of record NW_017099811.1, read on the forward strand.
ATTAGTTTTTTTTTTGAAATATTATATTTTTTGGATGAAAATTAAATTGAAATGTAATATTTTTCTATACTTATACATAATAAAATTTCTAATTTAAAATAAATTACTAGGGCAATTATGATTATATTTTACATTAAATTGTACATTTGAACATTCATTAAAGTAGTTCACGATAGACAATGAAATTAATTTTGTATACTGGGACAGTTTTAGTTCAGAGTTGTTTAACAGATGTGTATATTAATAATTATCTTAATTGCTAATTAAAATGGAATTAACAACTAATTGTTTATACAGTTTCAGCTTTAGCTTTGGTATTTTTGGGGTCAAAAGTTTAGAATTTGGAAATAATATGAAAATTAACTAAAAGATTATTTTGTCTCATTTGAATACACTTAAATATATATCTTAATATAAATAAAAAATAATCAAATTTTACATAATTGAACATAAAAATAAAATTAAGATAAATATTGCTGATTTAAAGAGAAATATATGGTATGGACTTGGTGGCAATCGAAAGCCCGACAATCGAAATCCCGTCTATCGAAATCCCGGATGGCTCAAAATCCCGACAATATCGAAATAACGAATATGTCAAAATCTCGACTACCATAATCAAACAATCTAAATCCCGACTATATCGAAATCCCGACAGTGTCTTTAATTATTATAAATTTCTACAATAACATTTTCATGGTAGTCGTGATTTTGATATTGTCGGGATTATGACATAGTCGAGATTTCAAGCGTCGGAATTTTAATACAGTCGAAATTTCGAACGTCGGGATTTCAATAAAGGGTCTTTCGGTTGTCGGGATTGCGATATAGATCCGTATAGACTATATTGAAGTACCGTTTTTCTTGTAAGCTTCTAAAAGCTTTACGCGTTGTTTTTGGAGATGGTGAATTAATTAGGAAGTGGGGAAAAAGCTTGGTCTGAATATAACTTTCCATTATGCAACGGAGCTTCGAGTGTCGACGTGGATGGAGATAAACTGTTCTCCTTTATTTTAGTTAAATAAGAAAAATATTGGAATTCATCTCGCCCGTGCGCTTCAGATCAGAAGTGTTTGCAGTCGAATCATATTTCAAGTGTGCATCCAACCTGCAATTGAAACATCATGCATTATTCGATACGTGCCCTTCGGTGGGAAAACGAGGGATGATGGCTTCCGCTTGGATTAAACCAAATTATGAATGACATTCAAGCAATGCACAAAACACACAAACGGAATGCAGAGTATTTGTTTTAATGCGGACATTCGCTTTGTTGCAGGAGCTTTGCACCTCTCACCCTCAGCTACAGTTTCGTAGTCTGTGCGGCAGATAGTTTACACAGAGCAGGACAAGAGTTTCCACGAGGTGAGTTTTCTTATTTATTCGCTCCTTTACGTCTTGAGAGAAAGCCATAAAAGTAACACATGTAGGGATAAGAATACCAGCAGCCTCCTAAATAGACATTCTATTACAGCACAACGTGTTTTGCAGATTTGCCGTTTCGTGCACAATTTTTTTTTGCTCTGTACACAGTTACAACCCTCGCATCTTCTCTATTTACCTCCCCTTCTTGTTTTATTTTCTTCCATTTTATTCACCCGGATTCTAATTTATATTTAGATACGTGTGGGGGATAGGACAGAATCCAGGACCTTTCACACATTTTCAACCCCATGATGTGAAAACTTCAATTCAAGTTGACATTTTGTTGTTGTTTTTTTTCTGCGACCCGTTGTGATTTAATTAATTAACGGCGCATCGATGGGGCGGCAGGATGAAATATTTTTGTTTGCTCTGCGGATTTCGATGATGATGATGTTTTTTTTTATTCCTTCTCTGTTTATTTTATTTTTTTTTTTTCAATTTTCCACCAACACATTTATACCTACTACGCACACACACACGCCCTTCATCTCGTTGGCTCTTTCATCATCCCGTTGACAAAATAACAGGCAATCTGCTTATGACAGATCCTAAATATCACACGTTCCCCATATCACCATCACGAGCTTATTATCAACTAGTCATATTCATCCTATACACAATCAAATCAATGATTCCAATACTAGTTAACATTTGTTATCTTATAACTGAAAACATAAACGTATCTTAAATTATCAATGGAAATAATATTAATACAATAAATTACATAACTCTTTTTTTTTGTCCTTCATTCTTTCAATCAAAAATATTAATTTTGTTATAATTTGAAAATGATAGTGCTGATGTTTGGATCATCGATAAAATTTTATCCGATCAAAATTTGTTTATAACAAATATTTGTTTATTGAATAATGCATAATCGAAATACTGTTTGTTAATAATCCTTAGACGATCGATGCAATCGAAGGTCCTTCAAAAGGACTTTCCGAACCCATACTTTTTCTAACACACACACACATCATTTCGTCAACATACATCGATCGTCCTGAAACTCATTTCATACGAATGCTCCAATAAACACAAAAACCGTAACGAAATCAGAAACAAACAAAGTGCACTAGGTAAAACTAGAAAGAGAGCGAATGAAAAATGAAATCTCAGATTGTGCGATTCATTTTCGGGCAGAAACAAATAAATAAAGTTACACAGAGGGAATGGAGGAAAACAAGAGAAGAAGAAAAAAAAAACATTGAAAACGAACTATAAATAAAGCGAAACGTTCAGTGGCAATATTGTGTTTCTGTTTTGGAGAGTTCTTAATTTATAAAGGGTTTCTTGTATTGTCCGCTTCGCATCATCAAAAGCACAACTTCCAAATCAATAATGGTTAATTCCAAACAATTCGAATTTACTTCATTTGCAAAACAATACATTTCTTCGAAACTAATTAGTATTATTAAAGATGTAGCTTAAATAGTCCTTTAGATTGTTTGCTTTTTTACTTGAAAAAGGAAGCAGATACTGTGCAAGTTCATAAAGTTCGATTATCCGTAATACAGGTGGTTGCGACGCGCACACACGTTATGGTCTTTACACTGTGGATTTTAGTATCGTCTCTAATCGCCTAATATCCTGTTCGCAGATTCGTCCTCTTGCAGGACGAGTAAACGTCCCATGAAGAGCTTAGCTATGATGGCGTTTCTAGGGCAAATCTTCTTCGCTGTTGGAGTCCTGTCTTCAGTCGTTATATCAGGTAATTATGAGCGTAAAAGAAAATAATTGTAAATAGTAATCATAAGGTAAATGTAGACTGTGAAGATAACAAGCAAAAGGCCTTTACAGAAGGCTGCTTGAATTATATAGAAAAATACTAATTTTAATTTTATTTTTAACAAAAAAAATGTAATTCATTGAAAATTAATTCAATTGTGAGATTTTCAATCATCTAAACTTCTTAATAATTAATGTAATTTTATTTCAATCTTGATTATATATAAATTTTATAATAAATATTTTTTTATATTTATCTAAAAACGTTATAAAAGTATGTAAATATTGGAACAGTTTATGTTTTAACTTGAAATAATTGTCGGTATTTATATAGGTTTCGGTAAAAAAATTTAATTAAAAATAACCGGTATTTTTTTATACCGGTAAATAATGAGAAGAATTAGGCAATTAAGTTGTTTATAGTCATATGGCGCGCGGCTCTTTCAGACGCCGTATTTTTTCCGTCTCCCTTCATTTTTTTTTCTCTCTCAGGGCTTGAATTCAATTAGCGCCAGGTTTTTGCTCGCTAAGTGCTCCGTTATGACTCGGTAAAATGGATGTCTTTCAGTGGTCGAAACAAAAAGGGGGGACCGTCGAGTCGCGGACTATAAATCAGGGCGAACCGAAACTGAAGGATCCTCTGTGACACGCGCATCCATCAAAGCCATCCCCCCAAATTGGGGAACGCTGGGTGTTCGAAAAACCACCCCATCTCGTATATATATATATAATTTT
>NW_017099811.1:50956-53195 GCF_001412225.1 Nicrophorus vespilloides
CGCCAGTTCCACATATTTTATGTACATATTAATTACCCGGGCCCCCGACAAACGTGCAATTAAAACCACGCTGAAATATTTATGGATGCTCGCCGTGGAGGATCCTTCTGTGGAGGAATCAATCCGGACACCGCCACCCCTTCGAAGAATACCGACCACAGCGATGTCGGGGACAAATTTTAATTACCTCCAAAAGGCGCCGCCAATAATGGAATAGTTAACTTAGATTGCACTTCCAGCTTGTTTAATTAAAGCGGGTAAAATGTCGCCACCCCACGTCTCCCATCGAAATTCAATCACCCGAAACGAACATAATTAATTTTCATAAATTCTTTATACACCGTATACACATTTTTTTATTGATGCAATTGAATTCCCTTAATAATTGGAAAATTAGCCTCGATGGAAGAAGTCCTTTTATAACCCTATAAATTTTGTAAAATTTGAAAAAAAAAAATACTTTAATAACACTTATGGGTGAAAAAGCAATTTCACAAAAGGGAAATGGCAGAAGAGTTTTCAGCGCGATTTCATCAAGTTCGGGATATTCATGTTTCTTTGAAAAATGAAATTAGAACGTTCAAAGTTGAAAAATGAAATTAGAACGTTCGAAAAAGCAGTGTTTTCACATTTCACATTTCAATTAGCCTCGATGGAAGAAGTCCTTTTATAACCCTATAAATCTTGTAAAATTTGAAAAAAAAAATACTTTAATAACACTTATGGGTGAAAAATCAATTTCACAAAAGGGAAGTGGGAGAAGAGTTTTCAGCGCGATTTCATCAAGTTCGGTATATTCATCTTTCACTTTGATCCAAAAGGAAGCAAGTGATTTTGAAACTTATCTTCAATCAATCAGACAATGTATCAGCGTATAATCAAAGCATCCTTACACTGAAGAAGAATTTGTCAAAAATCATTCTGTTTTTTTTTTCATACAAAAATTACTTCATGAAGTAAATATTATTATTTTTTTTTACAAAAATCTCTAATTAAATTTTATTAAATTTAAACGAATTAAAAATATCTTGAAATAATTTCAAACTTTTTAATTTGTTTTGTATAAATTTTATTTCGTTGTATCAAAATTTTTGTATTATTATTATTTTAATTAACGAAAAGGGCAATAAGTTGAATCTGTTTGGGGAAGCGTCGATTTTTAATTAGAAACGAACCCTTTTGAAGGGATGTACATAAACCGAATATTTAATTGTAGTCGACCGTTCGCAACTTTACGACTACGACTACGCATATAAATATATGTTTTTTTTTGTTGGTCGCATCGGGTTGAGATACGATTTCATTTCCGGAAGTTATTGGGAATGCGGTAACGCTGGGGGTTGTGGGGGGGTGATGAAAAAGAGCGAGGGTGAAACGTATGGAACGGGTGAGTAGGAAACCTGGTTGGTTGTCACGGGTATAAAGCATAAAGATTTAGGTGCTGTTTTCTGGCCTGAAAGAGAATATATAAATTTTCACGTGCTATGGGGATTCCCCGCTGCGTGAGCCGCGCGGAATGCGTATGCAGATAGTGAGTGTGCTTCGACCCGGATTTCCGGCCAAGGATGTTGTCGCTAAACGTCTTCGACATATCGGAAACATTTTTCCGATTGAAATATTAAACGTATCGACGTGAGTAATCGAATCGTATTAGGTATTGGAATCTTCCACGTTTACAGCATATTTCTATACGTATATCTGAGAATTTCGATTCTTTGGTACGGAAACGCGACTTTACATCTAACCTATTGCTTCCATAGCTTTTCCCTCCTCTCGAGACGCTTCCGAAAATCGGACTTTGTCAGTTACGTTGGGCAAAGGAATTTTTTACATCTTATTCGTTTTTTTTTACTATCTGCAAGATTCAATGTGCCGCATGAATATCGCTGAAGCAGACTCTCCTTAATTTAATTTTCATGCCCTAAGATGACCGTATGGTGAACCGATGAATATTTATGGACTCCAATTATGTTGCGCAAATTATTCAACGCCCTTTTTTTTACCCCAGCTCCAAGTGATCGCGTTTCATGCTTCACTCAACAAGACTCTTTGTTTACGTTCGTTTACCCCCTCAAATTATTCCACAACAATTGTTTTTATTATTACTCAACAATTAATACATAATTGAGTATTTATTGATAACCGAAACAAAATCTTTCCATGACAATTAACAGTGTTAATACAAACTATTTTGTCATCTCAATAAAAGAATTAAAACTTTTGCTTATATAAAAAATTA
>NW_017099811.1:53220-53511 GCF_001412225.1 Nicrophorus vespilloides
AACAGCGTTAATACAAACTATTTTGTCATCTCAATAAAAGAATTAAAACTTTTGCTTATTTAAAAAATTAACAATTGTGCACTAGTGGCCGATATATCCAAATTTGAAAAATTGAAATTAAAACGTTCGAAAAAGCAGTGTTTTCACATTTCATTGATTTACTCGAAAACTATAATAGATACAATAAATCCGATATATGCATGTGAAAGCTGAATGTTTGGGGAATCCAGAAAGTATAGATACATTTATGTGCTCTTATCCGTTTTGCTGTAATACGCGATCAAACTTGAA
>NW_017099812.1:0-519 GCF_001412225.1 Nicrophorus vespilloides
AATCCAGCAAATATAGATACATTCCTCTGCTCTTATCTATGTTGTTGTTATACGCGTTCCTTTTATGAAATGGAAATGGGTGTGGGGAGACGCCAAATGATTACATACTTTTGAGTGAGGCGTAGTAACATCAAGTTTGGAAACCACTGTATTAATAGGTAACAAATATTTATATGTACATTGACAATACGATAAATGTCAAATGTCAGTATTTTTGACATATTCATTAACGTCATTGTTAAATTAGTTTCTTCTTTTATTGCACAACTATTTTCTAATTTCCAATTGAAATTTTATATCTACAAATTGACTTTTATTTTGCATATTTACATAGAATTGTTGAATTGAAATTAAATATCATGTATTTCATAATAATCATCGAATTGTACAAGTGGAAAGCAGTGATGTAGTAGCAAGTAGGCTGCGGGGGGAGAGAGAGTCCGAGAACTGCTCCGGCGGCTAAAATGCACGCGCACAAAGGGAAAGGGGAAACGCGAGACAGATGGGAGCATTCCTTCA
>NW_017099812.1:541-12615 GCF_001412225.1 Nicrophorus vespilloides
ATATATATAATAGCCACAGAATTAAAGAGAGAGAGAGAGGCGGCTGTGGTAGAATCTCGACTCTCCTCTGTTTAGCTGTTGGTTGGTGTATGTAGCTCTTATCGCGGATGGCCCGCATTCATTTGTGTTTTTAATCTGCAATCGTTTGTTTCGTTCCTCCTCTGTTTCACTCTTCTTTTTTTTATCACAATTTTTCTTTTGTTTCCCTTTTTTTTTTCGTTCGTTTGTTTGGAGACGGGGCAATTACTGGCGGCGCCCGTACGCTGCACACAATTCCTACTCATCCTCTCTCATCCCATTGAGAATCCATAGCAGAAATCCGTTTTTGTTGTATTTCAACTCTCTCTACTTCTTTTCCGATTTCATTCCAGTTCCAGGCATAAGCGGGTACCACCATTCAACCATCTCTCTCTCTCACTTTAACATTAAACACGTAAACACGCCAGCATTTCATTCAACATCGATGAAAAGCACCCAAAATTATCGTCTCTCAATCCCTGCCTCAAATCCAATCACAAACAAACACCGACTACTTCTATTAAAACAGTGGTTTCCAAACTTTACGTTATTGCGCCTCCACTGTTTCACATCACAATCATATTTAATAAAAATTAAGGAAAATATTAAGGAAAAATCGTTTTCGCACGTATGATAGGTGATATAATTACGTGCTTTTATGTAATAGTTTATCAAATTATAAAATATATTTACATTATTCACTCGTATTCTATCCACTCTATCTTATTTCATTTAATTAATAATTAATAATTAAACTATATTTTTATTGAATTACTTAATTGAAAACACGCGTGAACACCCGCGAAATACAGCTGCACGTGCAAAGATAATAAAGTAGTAAAAATTAGACGAAAACGCACAATCTACGACACAATTAATCAGCTGCACCTGCGTATCTCAAAATTACAATTACAATTCTCTTTTATATTTATGGAAACTCGACGCATTTACTCCAGATCTCAAATCGATAAAACCAATTTTGGGGCACGAATGTAAGAAAGGAAAAAGTTCATGCTACAAATACAAATCTAGCAAACAACTGTTTCTACTAGTAGAATGTAAAGAAGAGATTTAAAAAAACAGGAATGGTAAAGCGGCTTTTGTCCGGTTCGGGTCATAGATCACTTTAACGGGCTGTTTATGTTAAGGATCATCCCGCAATTTATAGATATTAGCGTGCGCGCTTTCGCTGCACAAAGACTACTAATTGGGGGAGTAAGGGTGGTTTTGGACGGCGGCGGGGGGGGTGTTGGAGTGGTTCGAACGCGCCACCTGAGTCCGGCCCTGTCGCTCTGTTTGCTTTAGTTCGAAATATAATATATATTTATTTACGTAATAAATAAACGAAAACAACTTTTCGTTTGATTAATACACGAACTACCACTAAACCAGTCTGATTTATGCTGCAGTGCGATACGAAATCACGATTGATGGTGGATGCGCCGGGCGTTCATTGTTCACGCTTTTCCTTTTCGTCGATTGTTTAACTATTTAATACTAATTTGTACCTGCTGAAAAATCTCAACAAAAGTGTTGCAATGGATGCAAAGTTTTGTTTTTTCTCTTGTAAAATTGTTATTCTAACCGGTCGCACTCTATCGTTCACGTTGAATTAAGTGTGTGTGTGTGTATACTGAGGGGTTGGGCGGACGGGGGATGGTTGAAAGCGGGATTAGCGGTGAAATTGGAACGTGCCGAACGGCAGATCCGGCGATTCCGGCGAGTCGCACGCCGCCCCCGCCGCCTCCGGACGAGGGGTGGCAAATAGGAGGAGGAGGAGGAGAGTTGAAGAGGGCGGCGGCGTCGGCAAATTTGTAGCGACAAGTGTTCCGGTTCCCACGTGCGCCCATCCACATCCTCATCCTACCACCAACACCCACCACCTACTCTTCGACATCATTCAGTTGTTTGTGTGTGTTTGCGCATCTTTTGTATTTATCCCCGACGTGTGTTTAAGCCCTGACCAGGAAATGCGCTCTCTCTCTCTCTCTCTCGAGCAACAACAAAAGCGACGCCAAACAAAAGTATTACTATAGCAACAACAATAACAGAAGCGACGCGACGCGAACAAAAAGTACTGTTGTTGCCATAGCACCAGCAAAAACAACAACAATAACAAGATACAATAGCAACAACAACAACACTAACAATAACAAAATGAGTTGCGACGATCGAAGTTTCGGTATCGCGCGCCTACTAATAATGTTGCGTTCCGCTTTAGTTTCGGGCCACATGGCCGAACATACACACATACATACATTAACCATGTTGCATAACATATATACATACATAGACCGTCGTGTTTAATGCTACGACCGCGCCATAAACTGAACCGTTCTTTCCTAGCAAATTGTGTGTGTGTGTGTGCGGTGGTCGTCGGAACTGCTGCCAAACGCAGATTACGACATCTCCGGCACCGCCGCCGCCGCAAACGATAAACAATCGACTCTAAACTGTAACATAAACATTTCGGCCTTGCGGTTTCCAAGTTATGGACATTGTCCACGCACAACTTTCGTTCACTCGTTTCACTTTAAACCTGCATCTGCATATACAAGAAGTTTGTTTTAACAGTTTACGAAATTTATGAAATTTTTAAATTCCACAATAGTTTTTTTTGATAATCTTCTTTATTTCATCATGTTGCGAAACATCTGCGTTTTATTTGAACTCGTGCGTTTTAATTGAACACCTGCGATTTACTTTAACATCTGCGTTTTAATTGAACATCTGCGCGAAACACAATAGATAAGAAACACCTGCGTTTACATTGAACACCTGCAGTTTACATTGAACATCTGCGTTTTAATTGAACACCTGCAGTTTATATGAACATCTGCGTTTTAATTGAACACCTGCGCGAAACACAATAGATAAGAAACACCTGCGTTTACATTGAACACCTGCAGTTTACATTGAACTCGTGCGTTTTAATTGAACACCTGCCTTTTAAATTAAACACCTGTGTTTTAATTGAACATCTGCATTTATAATGAACACCTGCATTTACATTGAACACCTGCAGTTTATATGAACATCTGCGTTTTAATTGAACACCTGCGATTAAATTGAACACCTGCGATTTACATTGAAAACCTGCGTTTTAATTGCACACCTGTCTTTCAATTTACTAAACTTTCAAAGCTCTATATTATTATTAACAAATATCCGAATTTCGCTTTAAAATTTTCAAAATAAAAATTCAAAAAAAAAAAGAAAAATATTCGCAAAAGTTTCAAATTTTGACACCGATAATCAAAAATGATTTTGAAATGTATATGAAATGTATATGAAATATTGACGAACGAAAATACAATTATTTACGTAGATTTGTAATTTAAACAAGATTTTAATGGAAACGTCGATCGTGATTGATCGGGTTTCGGTGTGCGAGTGCGTGCAGAGAGATGCCGATGACGTGAACGAGGAGCGAACGTACGTATTTTGGGTCTAACTTCTGTCCGTGACGACGTGCTAAGCGGATGAAGAGGAAACCCGTCAGTTTCAGATGGCCACCTATATAGTACGAGTGTTTGTGCGTGCTATAAAGACAGAGAGAGATAGAGATAGAAAGGGGTTGTTTCCGTTTCCTGATTGTTCATCGAGAAAAGTGAGGGGGGGGCGAAAGAAGCGAGGGTTAACCAAATAAAACTCACCTCATCAGAGCAATCACCCTAGTCGCATCTCTAAAAACAAAAACAAAAACTCAATTAAAATATAATCTTAAATTAACTTTTCAAATTACATCATGAATCTTTAAGCAATTTTTATTTATCACTCTACTAATTTACTTCTAAAAAAACATGAACATTTAACAAATATTTATTATATATCACACAAAAAGGTGGATGCGCCGGGTACGTATATGTTGTTTAAAACTTGTTTACTTGTATCACTAAATTATTGATATCTTTGTGAGCGAGGGAAAAGGCAATGAATATATAGCGGCATCAAGTTGATTCTATTGAAAATATGAAAAATGCGAACATCGAAAAACCCAATATCCATATGATTATCATGTATTTGCAACAAACAAAAAAGGTGGATGCGCCGGGTACATAACAATATGAAACTCGTGTTTATCTATATAGTCTATACAGTGCATATCTTAACTCTTTCTTACGTGATCATAGTTAAAATACAAAAAATTCTTTGGATAAGTTACATTTTAGAAATATTTCGAATAGAAATATATGTTTAGTGAATGGTGGATGCGCCGGGTACTAATTTAAATAGAAATTGTGGATACGCCGGGTATATAATTTCGGTTAAATCTTGTTTTCGCTATGCAGAAAAGGTATTTTTTTTGTTGTTAGGTCAAAGCAGAAAGGGGGTGGCAAATTGAATGGACCGAAATGAACGTGTTTGTGTGTTTATTCCGATTGCAGCAGTTTTCGAATAGATTAAATTGAGTGCGTGCGGTTGAAATAAACATGCACTTTTTGGCGTTTCAATTTCACCTCCGACCGTTGCGTCCACACAACCACTCAACCACCCCAACACCCCCTCACCTCAGTCGAAACGAGGTGAATCCGGGGAGAAAATGGAACGAAAAACCAACACAACGTCCAAATAATAGAGAGAGAGAGAGAAAAAAAATAGAATCAAAACAATGATAAAAACAAATGAAAAGCGAATAACAAAACGCGAATGCATGCATGCACATATACACACAGACCGCGAGGAATCGAGAGGGGAAATAAATAAAATCGCATATAGCCGTGGCCGCCGATATGTCGGCAATTGTTTGTGGCATTGTGTGATGTTTGTTTGTTTCATGTGTGTGTGTGAGAGAGCACCGAACCAAACCTCCCTCTCATCCCACCAACCCCTCTCCGCATCCCTTGACAGCCAAAGCCGCCCCAACTCACCGTTCGCATTCACGTCTACGTGTGTGTGTGTGTGTGTTTGTGCGCGCGCGATTTTCATATTATGTTTGTTCTTCATGTGTGTGTGATTTTGACAGATTAATTATTATATTTTTGTGTTTTGCACTGAATTCAATTATATAATACACACACACACACGTAGAGAGAAACACGCAAATATACAGAGAGAAACGTATTCAGGGCAAAATTGAGTTACGTGTACGTGCACAATCGACAAATACCAATGAAGGCACAAATAAAAAACTGAAAAACTTGAAGAATCGCTTATTATATAATGAATTTACAAAAGTCCTGAAACATTTCTATACTTATTTGTAATAATTGGTTTACTAAAATTTCTCAAGAAAAAAATAAGTAAAGAAACTTTAATTGAGGAACAAATGTAATGTTTGATAGATGAGCGATGTGAGTCCTGAAAGACTTCTATAATCTTCAATAATCGCTGAAAACTGATGAAATTTTTACGGTTTTCAGGACTCGCTTCGCTCGCCCATCAAAATACTAGACTATTTCAAAAACTACAATAGATGAATTACAAGAGAAAATAAACTGAAAGACTTGAAGAATCGCTTATTATACAGTGAATTTCCAAAAGTCCTGAAACATTTCTATATTTTCTTATATATTTGCTTTACTGAAATTCCTGAAGAAAAAAATAAGTAAAGAAACTTTAATTGAGGAACAAATGTAATGTTTGATAGATGAGTGATGTGAGTCCTGAAAGACTTCTATAATCTTCATTAATCGCTGAAAACTGATGAAATTTTAATCGTTTTCAGGACTCGCTTCGCTCGCCCATCACAATACTTGACTATTTCAATAACTACAATAGAAGAATTGCAAGAAAAAAAATAAACTGAAAGACTTGAAGAATCGCTTAGTATATAATGAATTTCCAAAAGTCATGAAACATTTCTACATTTTCTTATATATTAGCTTTACTGAAATTCCTGAAGAAAAAAATAAGTAAAGAAACTTTAATTGTGGAAAATATGTAATGTTTGATAGACGAAAGATGTGAGTCCCGAAAGACTTCTATAATCTTCAATAATCGCTGAAAACTGGTGAAATTTTAACGGTTTTCAGGACTCGCTTCGCTCGCCCATCAAAATACTTGACTATTTCAATAACTACAATAGATGAATTGCAAGAAAAAAATAAACTGAAAGACTTGAAGAATCGATTATTACACAGTGAATTTCCCAAAGTCCTGAAATATTTCTATATTTATTTGTAATAATTGCTTCAACATGATGAAAATTCAATTCCTTTTCAGGACTCGCTGAATTTCATTTGAGTAATAATACTATTTTTTGACAGGGAAGCAAAGTGAGTCCTGAAAGACTACAATAACCTTCAATAAACGCTTCAAACTGATGAAATTTCAAATTATATGAGAATTCGCTCAAAATTGATAAAAAATTTAAACAAAACTTGTCAAAATCTAATACACATAATATAAATTGCCGAAAGATGGCATCAGCTTCGAATTTCATTTGTTACACAATAAAAGTGCAGCAGAACAAAAAAAAAATATATAAAACTGATGAAAAAAAGTGCAGAAACGAAACATTACCAATAAACAAAAACGAAACAATAACAACAATAAATACAGAACAATGGATGCAGGATGTGTGTGTGAACAAAAAAAAAATGAATGCATCCAGAGCTGCAAAACACATGCATTCTGGTCAAAGCGAAACAAACGAACGGCAAAAAACAAATGCATGCACAAAAAACGAACGTGCACAGCAAGCGGCGCAATATCCATAACAGATGTTGTGGAAATTAAAAATTGCCTAGGAAACGCAAACCAAATAATATTAAAGCATCAGCGGGAAAAAAGAAACAAAAACAGATGAAAACACAAAATAAAACACGAGCGAAACGATAACGTCACAGGCAGATCGTCAACTGATTGCTTTATGGAGCGGTACGTTGATTCACTAAATTACTTTGAACATTCTCATTATCGAATACTACCTTTTTTTTAAAACAATTTCAAAATACATTCTTTTTAACATGTTTTTGTAACAGTTTTCATTCAACACTTGTAAATGTATGAAATATTAGAAAATTGTTGAAAACTGAAAGAGAAAATGACGTTAAAACAAATGTAGAATGTTACTTCTTTGACTAATAATGTGTGAGAGTTAAAAAAAAAATCTATTATGTTGAGAGGTTTTGCTTATGCAAAGGAATAGTTTGAACAGTTCAAAGTTTTATAGAGATGAAGGTGAATATGAAAACTACGTACTAAAGTTAAGTAGTTACAATATACTACAAAGAAATAATCAATAAATTTGTTGTTGTTGTATGAAATATGAATATTGTGTAATATAAAATACAAAATAATTGGGTAATTTCATATGAAAAAAGTTCTACGTAACTTTGGAAATAATATTTCGTAAATGATTGGTGGATGCGCAAGGAAATATAAATTTGAAGAAATTAAATGAAAATAATTCGATTGAATCGGAGCTTGAACAATTCACTGTTATTACGCAATTACCTTACATCAAGCTATACTTAGAGAAACAAAAGAATGAAACAAAGGAGGAATAATTCAGGTGACATATATACGTCAAAATCGTGGCGGTAATTCATGCAGATTCCATGAATAAGGAATCGCACTGTTGCATGAAACATGGACGGTGTTTAAGTAATTCAAATTGATTGGTGGTGGCGGTTGCGACGAGGGTGGTTTGGAGGATTACCGACTTTTATAAGGACGCGTACATAAATGTTGCAGGGAAGGGAAGGACTTCATTCATTCATTCGCTCATTCCTGCAACATTCATATTCACACACACATAAAAGTCCACAGTTGTGCATCAATTATTCAACGTGGAATTCCGAACACATGCCACGACACCAAAGAAGACGAAAAGAAAGTAGAAATTGAAATGAGCGTAAACATTGCATTGATTTACAATACTTAGTTTCAATTTGTTTTAGTACATTTGTTCACTACTAGATGGAAGGATTGATTTTCAGGACTCACGTATCTCCCTCATCAAGTGTGAAATATGAAACAAATTTATGAAATCTAAATCGTTTTCAACATCAGACAATTATGACAAAATTCTATAACAGCAAATAGCGATTGAAAATTAAAAGTTTTTGATGGACGACCGTAATGAGTCCTGAAAGGCTTTAATATTCTTTAAAAACACTTACTTGAAATTGTCAAAATCGAATGCTCGAAGGTTATCATTTCAAGGTCAAAAATTGACAGATAACTTTTTTCCGGTCAATGCTGCACTTATTTCCAATACTATAACATCTCCATGACAATCACAAAATGGAAATCTATAAAACAAAAGATTTTTTTTGATAGGGGAGTAAAGTGCGTCCTGAAAGGCTTTTATATTCCTTAAAAACTTACTTGAAATTGTCAAAATAGAATGCTCAAAGGTTATCATTTTTAATAATATTAGAAATGTCAAAAATTGACAGCTAACTTTTTCCGGTCAAATTCCCCAATGTTACACTTATTTCCAATACTATAACATCTCCATGACAACCACAAAATGGAAATCTATAAAACAAAAGAATTTTTTGATAGGAGTAAAGTGCGTCCTGAAAGGCTTTTATATTCTTTAAAAACTTACTTGAAATTGTCAAAATCGAATGCTCGAAGGTTATCATTTTTAATAATATTAAAAATGTCAAAAATTGACAGATAACTTTTTCCGGTCAATGCTGCACTTATTTCCAATACTATAACATCTCCATGACAATCACGAAATAGAAATCTATAAAACAAAAGAATTTTTTCGATAGGGGAGTAAAGTGCGTCCTGAAAGGCTTTTATATTCTTTAAAAACTTACTTGAAATTGTCAAAATCGAATGATCGAAGGTTATCATTTTTAAGAATATCAGAAATGTCAAAAATTGACAGATAACTATTTCCGGTCAATGCTACACTTATTTCCAATACTATAACATCTCCATGACAATCACGAAATAGAAATCTATAAAACAAAAGATTTTTTTGATAGGGGAGTAAAGTGCGTCCTGAAATCGTCCTGAAAGGCTTTTATATTCCTTAAAAACTTACTTGAAATTGTCAAAATCGAATGCTCGAAGATTATCATTTTTAATAATATAAGAAATGTCAAAAATTGACAGATAACTATTTCCGGTCAATGCTACACTTATATCCAATAGTATAACATCTCCATGACAACCACGAAATGGAAATCTGTAAAACAAAAGAACAATTAGATGAAAAAGAAACGTATGATAACAGATGAAAATTATTGTTTTTCTCTCAATGTGGGGAAGTGGACGATCGTAATTTCAGTGTAATGCCGATGCGGCAACGAAAGGGCATTAATAAAATCACGTCCACGAGCGGTGGCAGTACAGTAGATAGAGAGTATGGTGCAGTTGGAGTGATCTTATATGTGATCTTCTGCATATGCCAGCAATATCTCGGGCGCAGCTGACGGATCGGATTTGCGATGCCGACACATGTGTGCCCAATGGTAATGGAGTCTGCCTTCGACGTGTTCATTATTACATTTTTAATGCGCGATCAATATGCCCTTTATCGTCGTCGTCGACGTCGTCTTTGCCGCAGCCGCCAAAATAAACCGGAAGAAAAAATAAAACTCACCGTTACATTTCCTCTTCGAATTCACAAAATTAACAATCGCATTTGACGTACTGTCACATTTCACTATCAAAGCCACCAACTTTTAAAAAATTAATGTTACCAATTTTAAAAATTCCAGATTTAGTTTGGTTATGTTGCATCGTCAAAAAAATAATGAAATAAATATGTACAGGTATAGTATTAATGTCTGCACTCACCATTTAATACGTACTTGAAATTTGTTGAAATTATGACGATTCCAAGTATAAAAATAATCGAAATTTAAAATCAAACACGATCCACCGACGAACTGTCACATTTTACTAACAAACTCGCCAACTTTGAAAAAAAAACTAACTAAATCTTATAAAATAAGCTACTAGAATAAATAAATGCTCTTAAAATTTAATTTGTATTAATAAGTATTAATATGTGCACTCACCATTTAATACGTACTTGAAATTTGTTGAAATAATGACGATTCCAATTATAAAAGTAATCGAAATTTAAAATCAAACACGATCGAACTGTCACATTTTACTATCAAAGCCGCCAACTTTGGAAAAAAAACTAACTAAATCTTATAAAATAAATTACTAGAATAAACAAATGCTCTTAAAATTTAATTTGAATTAATGAGTATTAATGTATGCACTCACCATTTAATTCGTAATTGAAATTTGTCGAAATTATGACGATTCCAATTATAGAAATGATCAAAATTTAAAATCAAAAACGATCGAACGACGAACTGTCACATTTTACTATCATAGCAACTTTGAAAAAAAAAACTACTAAATCTTAGCTACTAGAATAAACAAATGCTCTTAAAATTTAATTTATAGTTACTTTTTTTATTCTTAATGTTTATTAAATATTGACAAATATGAGAAATTGATTATAATTTTTGAAAAAGAAATTGTTTATATTTGTCATAAATTTAAATATTTCTTTTGTTTTCTATAAACAATGCGAGAACTGAGTCGATCCATGTAAATTTCTTTCGCTCTGATTGTTTTCTGTTTTTTCTTTTCTTTTTTTGGGGGGTTGGTGAGTAAACTTTAGCATAAATCAATGCCGAAACGTTCCATTGTCCGGGTGTCTTCGGCTTCGGCTGCGAACGTTCGTTTTCCCTTTTAATTTTCTTCGATGATAGATCGCTTTTGTCTTTGAGGCAGCCCCGTATTTATTTCGTAACGTACGTGAATCTGAATGTACGCAAACGCGCGCACTCGTGTATATGTGTATGCCTATATATATATAGTTCCGTTTTTCCGGTTGTTTGTGAGAGGTGAATTTATTAGCGTCACCCGGCGCTGATTTCTATATCTCGCGCCCACCCCCGAAACTTTCGTTTCTAATTAACTTTGATTTATAATTTCCGTACAGCATTACAGGCGGATATCGAAGGAGGCGGCGGCGCTAATGAAAAAAAAAAAAGAAAGAAAACAAATGGACGGATTGCAATAGGAGGCGGTGGGAGTTATACAGAAGGAAAACAAAAGAGGGACGAAGAAAAGGACGAAACTGAAAATATAACGCACGTACAGAGGGAGTAAGAGAAATAGAGAATTGGAAAGGAACGAACGATATTTCCGCGCGGAAACTTTTCAAATTAACATAAAAACAATGCGAACAAAAGGGGGGCGGCGGCGGCCCTCCGCGTTTTTGGAGCAATCACGGCAAACTTTCGCGTTTTCCTAAAACATCAATTGTTTTTCTTTCTTACTCGATCTTTTGTTTTATTACCAAATGCTAAGAAACTAAACGACATCGGATAAATTAAAGCTTTCTTTAATTCTTTTTTTTTTCGCCAAATTATGTAATTTTGTAATTTCATTAGTATCTAGTGAATTTTGAATTGTAATTTGCAGCAAACTTCGTTGCGTAATTCCGTATTTAATTTGAGTTAATTGGTTGGCTGAACGTTTATCTTTTGTTTTGTCTTGATTGTCGCCACGTTGGTAGTGCGATGATGAGGGGTTGGGATGAGGAGAAGGAGGCGGCGACGGCGGCGGCGGATGTGTGCATGTTACGGCGCTGATATCGTCCGGCCGGTGGTCGGTGGACGCAGATAAGACACGTCCCGGGGGCGGCAGGTTAGTCCTCGGCTTAGCTTGTCCGCGTGAACGCTGCCGCCCCCAGATAGAGACTAACACATACATATAATACGGACGGCGGAACACGTTCATCCCCCACATTCGCCCCCCACTCTGAATGAATTTATACACACACTCTAAACCCAAAACACTTAACCGCCCCCACTTCCTGCAGCTTCGACACGCGCCACCTTCAATTGCAATTAAATCAGATTGGAATGTCCATTTCGGTTTACAATTGAAGATAATTCAACATATTGAAGTTAATAAGTTGAAAACGAACCTCTACTGTCATGTAACAACGGTAGTCTAGTGATGCTAAGAGGGTTGCTCGTTGCAACAAGTTATGAAGTTTTAAATTTATTATGTTGGTAGAGTTAATTAATGATGATGATGATGATGAAAATGCGTAGTGATTTGGAGGTGTCAATTGCATATATCGGCAGTATCTGATGTTGATGTTT
>NW_017099812.1:12632-26151 GCF_001412225.1 Nicrophorus vespilloides
GCCTCCGCCGCCGCCTATGTTGGAATTAAACGAGTCAAGTGCACTCGCGGTAACGGCCGCCGCCTCCGCCGCAGCCGTCTCTTTCAAACAAAGCGCGTCCGAGCGAGACGCCATCTAACAATAACGTCAAAAGCAGGCGGATTAATTTCCGTCCAATTCCGTGTTGTTGTTGTTGTTGTTATTACTATGGATTTAGTTTTCTATAGCCGTCTGTTGTTTTGTTTGTTTTTTAGGTGCGCCACCGCTGAAGGAGCGCTGCAAGACGCCGGACTCTCCAGAGGGCGCCCGCCTCTGCGGAGCACCAGGTTCCGCGTCCCCCACGCAGTCGACGTCGCCCAGACAGAACGGCGGTACCGTCTCACCACCGTCCACCTCGGCGACGACGACGGCCGCCGTCCTCGTGAACGGCTCCTCGGATAGCCTGACGCCGCCACCGCTGAGCGTCACGCTGGACGGCGGCGGCGTCGCGACGCAACAGTTCAACCAGGCCGCCTCCAGCTGCAGCGTGACGCGTCCCCTCGTCAAAGTCAAACGGTTCCTCAGCACCCTCGCACAATTCGGAAACGACATCGGCCCGGACATCGGGGAACGCGTCCGCACGCTCATCCTCAACCTAGTCGTAAGTCTTTCATCAACATCAAAACTCTTTCTACAACAACAAAAAAAATAATCATTTCTTGACATTTTCAGAGTTCCAATTTGAGCATCGAAGAGTTCCACCACTCGCTGCAGGACGTCACGAATTTCCCGCTCAGACCGTTCGTGCTTCCCTTCTTGCGCGCCCACCTTCCCATCCTGCAACGCGAAATCCACGGCCTCGCCAGAAACAGTAAACAGGTAAAAATCAACAAACAATCAATGTCAATCAACTTGACACATGTTTGTCATGTTGACAAACGTCAATTGACACATATGTCAAATTTGAATTGAATTAAGAAATCTATATACCAACATAAACTTAATAAACATAAAGTTTAAGTTAAATCGGATGAAAGAAAGAAAGAAAGAAATAAAAAGAGAGAAATACTGGGTGGAAGGGAAAATGGGAAAACGCTCGCGGATTTCCATAAAGAGCGTAACGTAACGAGTAGTTGCGATATGCAAATTCGACAAATAAATCTTTGGCCTTTCGGCGTCGCGACGCCGACGACGACGACTGGCGGCCCAATAAGGGTGTCGGGTGTCGTTGCTGGAGGTGGAGGAAATGGATTGGTGAAACGAACAAAAGAAAGGGAACAAAATCGAAGGAGAACAAAAAAATCCAATAAGCGGAAATCGCGAATAATTGGGAAAACTTTTTAACCGTTTTATTAGTATTCTTGTGTTTCGCCGCTTTTACGACCCTCCCCCCAAGACGACTTTTAAACAAAACAAAAAAATACGTCAATAAAAGTAAAGCAATAATATTTTATAAACGTCCCAATGAAAGTGACACATAACCAAAACATGTCAATTAGTGATGTTTCATTGAAACGCCATCTATGATTTTCGTTTGAACTAATAATGTTTTATTTTTTAATTATTTCAGTCAGCTTTGCAGTACGTGCGAACGCACGATCACCTAATACTGGACTCGACGCATTCGCCCGCAGAACCATCGGAAATCTTTCTGCCGAACGATGCGCCGATCATGACCGGCGGTGGAGGCGGTTTCAAGAGGCGCACATCCGATTGGTGAGTGTTTAAACGAATTCAAAGTTGGAAATAACGGTTCTATTTGTTATTCAAAAGCGCGTTTCTTCTCTTATATGTGTGTGGGTGTGTGTTTAAAGGGAGGAGGGTGAAAAGTTGGGGGTGGCGGCGGCAGCGGCCTCGGAGGCGGTTGTTTGATCTACTATATTCAATAGTCTGCAAGCGACCGTTTTATTAAAATGAGTAATGGTTTCTTTCCGGGGGCAGCAGCAGTCCACCCCCTAGCATACATACCCCCACCCGTCGAGTGTGCCATCTGGCGGCAACAGCTCGCGCACAGCTTTTTACTTGAGCACCGAAATCGCTCCTTCTCCTACCGGAGGCGGCGACGGCGGTGCAGCAACAGCAGCAGCACGTCACGTCACTTGCATACACCGCCTTTTAATTACATCGCTGACGTGAACTTTTGAACATTTTACAACTCGCTCGTTCACACACACACAGCTATTTACTGAATAGGGGGTGGAGAAGAGGTTGGGGTTGCTTTTCATCATATTTATATTGCTGTGCTAGAACGTAATTAAAGTGTGTTCTAATTTATTTTTTATTTTTCTTGCACTCGTCTTGAACAGTAGCGTGTCGGAGCAGCAGCAGCAGCACGACGGAGGCGGCATTGAATATACGTATCCGCCGACGAAACGCGCCAATTTCCAGAACCTCCTGGTGCAGAACACCGCTGCTGCCGTCCCCAGCTCACATTTCTTCGAGTACGGCGCTCCAGGACCGGCGCCCCAGCACCAGGAGGCGGTAGCGACGACGCGTGGAGATGAGGAATGGCGCAACATCCACGTGATGCTCAACTGCATCCTCTCGATGGTCGAGAAGACGAAACGAGCGTTGACCATCCTGCAGCAGCGCAACAGTCAGGATCTGACCAACGAGTGGTTGCGTAAGCAGGACGTCGGCGTCGACCTGAAGAAGGCGGCGAACGAGATAATGCTGCAGGCGGTGCGACAGACGGAGGATCGCGTCGCGGAGGTCAGACGACGTGCAGAAGACGCCGTCAACGACGTGAAGAGACAAGCAGTCGTCGAATTGCAGAAAGCAGTCGCGGCGGCCGAATCCAAGGCGAACGAACTCGTCGCCACCGAGAGGGCCAAAATGGAGAAGATCGTCGCAGGTTGTTCAATCGACACTTTTCTCTTCAAACATTGTTTTTCATTTTTTGCAAAATACCAACTTTCAGACGCCCGGAAACACGAAGAGGGATGCTCAAACCACGGCGATGCCGAGAACAGCCAATCACCGACGACCAATTCGCAACCACAACCTTCACAGCAAAACGTACGTCAAATTTGACCTTTATAAATGTCAAATTTGACTTTTTCTTTATAAATGTCAAATTTGACATTTTCTATATAAACATCAAAAATGACATTTAATGACATTTTTCAAAACGTCAAATTTGACTTTTTCTTTATAAATGTCAAATTTGACATTTTCTATATAAACATAAAAAATGTATAATTTTTTAATGACATTCTTCAAAACGTCAAATTTGATTATATTATTTCTATGTTGGCAGTGCTGTTGGAACTGCGGTAGGAAAGCGCACGAGACGTGTTCCGGTTGCAGCGTCGCCCGGTATTGCGGCCCGTTCTGCCAACACAAGGACTGGGAAAACCATCACCAGGTGTGCAGCAAGGAGAAGCTTCGTCCGTTGCGCTCCACGACGCCCGTCGATCCCGTCAAGTTCAAGAAGTGACACGGCGCCCGACGCAAACCTAGGAAATAAACACTTACCAACCTAGACAAAAAAAAAACACACACCCTTAACGATTTAATTAACGAATTCTCACCGTTTCGATCATCATCCTCATTATCTTACATATTAAACGTCCTCTACCGAAACCGAAAGAAACAAATTCAATATTAATTGATCACAAATTGATCAATATGAAACGTTAATTAGTCAATCACCTTGATATTATCATCATTATTGAACTCGTGACGTTTCCGATGTCAACGTCAACGAATCTGACACGTGTCAAACGTCATCTATATATCGAACGTCAAAATGATGACGTTTACGATTCCAACACAATCAGAGCCCCCTAGTCCCACCGTTCAAACTACTAAAGTAATTATCGTATTAGGAACTAAATAATAATAGTAATAAATTGTTTAACTTTCGTTTAAATCTAACTTGTTTTCATTTGTTTCCAAGCCGAAGCCGCATCTAGAAAATTATCATTGAAAAGCGAATTTATAATTTGTAGTTATAGTACATTGTCAATTAAATGTCGTAAATGAAAAAAAAAAGAAAACTGTGATTTTTCGAAGCGCAACAAAACTTTTAAATTTTATGAAAAAAAAAAACTGAAACTAGATGCGGTTCGGTCACAACTAATGCTACATAAATCTAGTGAACTTAATGGATTAATTAATTGTTCGGGCGTAGATCTACACATTCCATAATCCGGTCGCAAATCAAATTTCATCTACCAGTAATGTTTAAGACGAAAGCATTGTTTGTGTATACAATAATAACAGATTGTTTCGTAACTGTAATTTACTCGTTTGTTTCGTTTTCAGTTGTTTTTCTTATATGATATAATGGACGCATCGAGGGTATCTTTGATTTCGGAAAAAAAAAGAAAAAAGCGAAACGAAACAGAAGAAAAAACAAAAATGATTGTCTGTAAAATATGTATGTTTTTTTTTCGTTGTTGTTTTTCATTTGTAAATCGTAGCCTAATTTTGTGAAACCTGTAATTATCGATCTAATTGCAATATGTTATTTAGTGTTTATTATTTGAAATTTTTGAAGGAAAGAAGAGAAAAAAAATATGGAACGAAGGAGAGAAATAAATGAATATTTAATGAAATCTGTGCATGTTTTTTTTCAATTCCATCTATTGAACATTTAATAAATTAAGTTCGGTTGAACGATTGCAAATTGAATGCAAAGTCTGAATTGTTAAATTCGAATCGGAAACAGAATTTATAAACGTGCGCGAAATAGTTTTGCAAAAAAAAAAAAACCGGAGGAAATTAGTTTCCGAACGACCGGTTAATTTTATGAATGCCATTGAAAGGTGAACGAGGGGAGTGGATTTAATCAAGAAATAAATTAAAGTTTCGAAATTGCGTCCGAAAATTGAAAACCGGAGGCGGCGGCGGCGGTTGTGTAGTGACGGTGGTTGTGATGGAGGCGGCGCTCGGGAGGCGGCGGCGGCAGTGTGAGTGCGCGCAATCGATTTTGTTGTCAGTTTCAGTCGGTGAAATGCGAGAATGTGGCGAGCCGTGAGCGAAAGACGCGCCGCAATCCGCACCCTATAAGAACGTAACGTAACGTAACCTGCAGACACGGTGAAAGACAGATAAACCGGAAGTGCGATCGCTACAGAAACCGGATGTCCGGTGTGACGTGACGTGAGAGTTTTGGAGAAAAAAATAATAATAGAGCATGCTGTGCAACGCGCGAAAGAGGCGAAGAGATCGCGGAGGCGGCGACCTGTTCAACAATTGCGTGAGTCAAAATTACGAAGTAACCCTTGAAACAATTAAGTAATTTAACTTTGAAACGTCAAAAAAATAAAAGTTTTGTTTTTTTTTCCTCCTCGACTGATTTCTGATTTAAATCATGTAATTGCGTAACAATCGTTCGAATGAACGCAACAACTGACCTTTATTGGTATTAATTTATCTAAATTTGGTACATCAAATTTAGAATTTTGGAAAGAAAAAACGCAATTTCATGAAACGTTGGTTGCATAACTAACAAATTCGTTGTGTAAGTGTAACAAATCAATTGTTTTGTTGCTTTCGAAACGAAATATAATTGAAATTAGTGGAATTCCTAAGAAAAAACAATTATTACATGTTATATAATTGGTAGAAAAAAAAATCTGTTGCTAAACAGCGACATCTATCTATGGTTGCGGAACTGAATGTGACAGGACAAAAACACGCTTGTTTTGTGAGGTTATGTCGCGTTGTTATTATTGCGTGAAGAGGTGTCGGTCATTGGTGCAGTGTTTGTTGTTGTGGTGATAACGCGAAGAAATTATGAGCGAGGAGACGGGGGAACGGCAAGCGCCGCGTAACAATAAACGAAAGAGACCGAAAAGCTTCTTCCAGAAGGCGAAGAAGTTCCAAAAGCAAGGCCGTTTCGGTATGGGATACCGTCTGGACGAGGACACTTACGCATACTTCGTGAGGATTCTGGAAACTTACAAAGCTGGCTTTGAAACAGACGAAGATAAGAGTAAGTATGCGACTTGGATATTTAAAGTGGGCGTTTTAAACAAAAAAACAAAATAAATAAAACAAAAGGTGTGAGTTTGTGTTAATAATGTTGATCGAATTTCAGATGTTTTTGTGAATAATGTTTTTATGGAGATGGACGGAAACGAAATTGACTATTCCTCGAATCAGATTGGGTGCAGGGTGATAGAAACTTTGATGCCGTTTGCAAGCGATGAGATCCTGCAGAAATTCTTGACGGCTTTCGGGGAGAGTCTCAGGGGGTTGTGCAGCGATCGCTTTGCCAGTCACATTGTTGAAGCTTTATTGATGGAGTCGACGAAGAGGTCTTTCAGTGATAAGGATGGAGAGACGTATAAGAAGTTTTCGATTAAGTATAGCAAGTTTTTGTTGAACAATCTCGAGGATTACATCAAAGACACGTACGGGAATCACACTTTGAGGGCGGTGTTGTACGCGTTATCTGGTGTACCGAAGACTGGCGAAGCGACTGAGGAGGAGATTGAATTGCCGGAGGAATATACGGCGATTTTGAACGATTTCGGTGGAAGATTGGTGCTTTGGCCCCATCTCAAAGATTTGGCTTACGAGGAGTTGCCTTCGGGGTTGCTGCAGGTGATGCTTAAAGTTCAGAGCAAAGTTAATCCGAAATTGGCGAGGCGGTACGTGAAGAGGTTCATCGAGGAGAGTTTCGTGGCGGAGCAGGTTTTCGTGTCGAAGCCGTGCACGATGCTGCTGGAGGCGACGCTTCAGTACTCCACGGAGGAGGAGTACGGTGAATTGCACAAGAAATGCTTCGAGAATAAGATTGCCGAGTTGGCGTTGAACAGGAACACGAATTATTCGGTGCAGAGGTTGCTGGAGTTCGCGAAAGGTAAAGAAGTTTTAGAAGGGATATTCGTCGAGCTGGATGAGAAGTTCAAGGAGATCTTGGAGGCCGGACATCCGGCTGTACTGCAGGCGCTGGGGAAGGCCTGCAAGAATCTGGGGGCGAAGCAGGGACCTTACATGAACGCCATGATGAAGGCGTTCGATTGCCACGAACCGAACGAGAGGCAGAGCAAGTTCGTGATGTGCATGTCCAGGTTCAAGAAGTACGACGACGTCGTCGCGGACGCTGGCAACGATTTGGAAAAGGAAATCCTCAACATCCACGGCACAGTCATCCTCCAGCACATGCTCGAGTTCAATAAACCCATCAAATTGGTGAACGCGCTCTTCGCGATGGACGCGACCGAATTGCAAGGACTCTTCTCCAACAGCAAGGGCAGTCACATAATCGACACCTACTTCAAAAGCAAATGGATCGGTGAGAAGAACAAGGAGAAACTCATACAGAAAATGCAGGTAAATTGAGAATTATAATTATTATAACTGTTATTTTTTTTATATAAAAATTTGTTTTGTAGGGTTGTTATCAACAGTTAGCTTCGTCCAAGTACGGATCGAGAAGCTTCGATGCTCTCTGGGAGGCGGCTTCGGATAAATGGAAGACGACCATCATGAACGAGTTGAGCTCCAAAGATGCCGCCTGGAGCAACAGCCAGTTCGGCAAAATCATTGCGTTCAAGGTTAATCTGTTGCTGTACAAACGGAACAGGGAGGAGTGGAAGATCAATTGCGGAAAACCGGCGAAGACCAAGAAGGATTTGGTCAAGGATGTTTTAGAATCTTAGTTGATTAAATATATATAATTATACATACATATAGGATAACATTTTTGTTGTTGTTAAATTTTAATGTTCAAGTTTGGTTGCATATATTGTTGATTAATATATTTAATTATATAACCAAAATTGATTAGGAACAATGTCCGGTTACCAACAATTCGGTGATGTATTTCGCTAAGTTACATAACTAACATTATTCATCTGATAACACACGACCTATGGTATGGTTGCATATATTCATTAATATCGTGAAATTATTTTTTAAAAACTCATTTCAATCAACAAAAAAATGATAATTATATTTGTCTTAATTAAACGATAACAAAATTGAAGGAATTTTGTTGATGGTGTAAATAAAAAGTGTGTTTTTTTCTCTTTAGAAACGTTACTTTTTAAAAAGTTTCAACAAACTGACGGTAGGTTTCTCCTCGATTTTCGTTTTCCACGCCGCCTTGTCGGATTTGTACAGCTCGTAATGGATCTTCTCAGCCACCTTCGCACCGAAATCATTCTCCAGCCACGATTCGTCACCTTTCAGCTCCTTCGCGATGACACTCTTCTGGCTCTGATCCACTCCATTCCAGATGGCGATGAACCCTTTGGCGCCACCCTCGTCCTTCAGCAAATCCTTGAACATATTCTAAAAAAAGCAAATAAAAATTTATTAATCTCTTTTGGATGTGAAGAGCGTGTTGTTAAATACCCTGAACTTCTTGAACATTCGTTTCTTCGCTTCGCGATCTATCGTCTCGCTCTTGAAGTACGAATCGGCCATGTAACAACCCTTCCTATTAGCGAACAACGCCAACAGTTGCTCAGAAGGCATAGCGAGGAATCCGTTGACGACGATCTGCGGATCCTGATACTCGCACAGCAATTGTATCATCACAGTTCCGTGGATGTTCAGATCGAAAGCGCGGAAATCGTACGTCTCCTGCAGCTCCTTGAACTGCGTGTTCGTCGCCAAACAGATCACGAACTTATCCAATTTATCCTCGGTCCTGCACGTGTACGCCTTCCGTATCCTCTTCATGAACTCCTTCTGATTCACCTCCTGCTTCTTGCACTCCCTGCACAATATCTCCAGCAGAGCCAACTTATCCGCAGCCACCAATTTCTTGAATTCCGTCTTGAACTCCGAATAAATAGCCTTGAACGTCTCCTTATCTCGAATATTCTCCAATATCCTCGTCACTATGTGACTGCCGTTCCTCTCGTAAAACGTCTTGCTCAGTTTCCCTTTGAAGAACGTCTCGTAAACCTGAGCATGCTCCTCGGCGTTGCTGAGCAACAAAACTGTTTCCAAGACGAGCGTCGCGACGGGCGTCTCGAAGATCATCTTCAACGTCAGATGCTTGAGAATCGTTTGAATATATTGCCTGAGCAGATCACTCTTCAGCTGATCCAACACTTTCATTGTCACTTTAACAGTTTCCGTGCCCATCTTGTGGAACGCATAGAATTTAAACTTATTAAAACCAAAGAGTTTCGTACCGAAATTCTGCAAAATCTCCACGTATTCCGGCAAAATCTTCTGATCGTCTTTCTTACTATCTTTAAGCTGCGACATAGCAAACAGCACCGATCTCAATGTGTGACTCCCATAGGTATTCGTAATCAAGCTCTCGGTCAAATTAATTATAGCCTTTGAGAAACTGAGAACAGCCTCTCGACAGGCAATCTTGTGCTCATCATTCGCATGGGAATACGACCTCTTCCCAGCCTCCTTAATAACAGTCTGCAGAGTTTTCCCACCGCATTTCTCATTGCAGTATGCACCCACTTGCGATTGATAAACAGCAAAACATTTCTGCAGATTCTCCACACTCAGCAGCGGGATCATAATCTCCAATGCCTGACTCCCGAGGAAGTTGTTCGAGTAAACACTCAAGTCCACCTCCATCTCAGCGAAAGCTTCATTCGCCTTATCCTCTACAAAAAAACAAAAGATAAAAACAAAACAACAACTTTCTAACTAACGACTATACCTTTCTCTTTGAACGTCGGGAATCGTTTCTTCATTGTTTCCAGCAGCACGGTGATATCGTGGAACTGCTTCGAATTCAAATCGTGATTTTTCTTCGCTTTCTTAACCTCTCCATCATTTTCGTCGTCTTTTCCTTTCCTTTTGCGCTTCTCCAATCTCGCGCGATTCGGGTTGAACTTCTTCTTGAGAACCATCCTGTCCGTCTCTTAAGACTAAAAACTTAAAACTAACCTCGAAATCGCACGTGAATCTTTTGTTTTGACTGATCTTCTCGCTACACGTACCAGATGGAGCGCATCATCATCGTATAAATTTTCGAAATGTTACCAACCAACAAACATCAACAATAACCATAACTGAAAATATAACAAATGTTTTTGAAATTTAGTAAATTTACTCAAATATGTATTATTACAGGATAAATATGTGTTTGCTCTAAATTTTTCAATTTCAGTCTGTTTTTATTACAGTCTTATTTGTGAAAGGTTGCAATGTGATTGTGTTATTTTTTAAATTTTATCGTTGGTAATTGTGTTGATCGAGACAAGTGACGTCCGCGGATTTCGTTCGTGAAATGTTCCTGAAAATTTATTGTCCTGCTGAAAACGGACAAATATGAAAACATGGAAATTGTAATGCATGTAAGTGAGAAATTGTTAAATAATAGGTGTTATTTGTTGATTGTTGATGTATCATTCGTTTATTCATTCCGGTGCGTTGCGTACATCAAATTGTGTAAGAATGTGTTGCCAACTTATGTTTTGCCAACTTAAAGTAAATGAATAATAATAATAATATTGTTTTGGCTGTTATAAAAAAATACCATTTCACCAATTCCTTCAGCACTTTCATTAAATTAACCTCGAAATCGCACGTGAAACTTTTGTTTTGATGCCTTCGTCAACTGATCTTCTCGCTACACGTACCAGATGGAGCGCATCATCATCGTATGAATGTTCGAAATGTTACCAACCAACAAACATCAACAATAACCATAACTGAAAATATAACTGTTTTTGAAATTTAGTAAATTTACTCAAATATGTATTTTTACAAGATAAATATGTGTTTTATCTAAATTTCAACTAATATTTTTTTTTTCAATTTTAGTCTGTTTTTAATTTGTGAAAGGCTGCAATGTGATTGTGTTATTTTTTAAATTTTATCGTTGGTAATTGTTGTTGATCGAGACAAGTGACGTCCGCGGATTTCGTTCGTGAAATGTTCCTGAAAATTTATTGTTCTGCTGAAAACGGACAAATATGAAAACATGGAAATTGTAATGCATGTAAGTGAGACAATTGTTAAATAATAGGTGTTATTTGTTGATTGTTGATGTATCATTCGTTTATTCAATTCCGGTGCGTTGCGTACATCAAATTGTGTAAGAATGTGTTGCCAACTTATGTTTTGCCAACTTAAAGTAAATGAATAATAATAATATTGTTTTGGCTGTTGTTAAAAATACCATTTCACCAATTCCTTCAGCACTTTCATTAATTTAACGAGGAAATTGTGAAGTTTGTCAACTGTTTTTCATATTGCCTAAATATAAATGATTCTTTGCCCAGGGCTGAACGGAGTACGTTTATGACTCCACCCACGAACGTGTTGACTGTGTCCCGGATTAAACCGACTCCTATTATGACTTCACTCACGACTCCGCCGACTGCGTCCAGGATTGGTTTCAAAATTTCACCGAGTCTTTTTATGACTGCATCGAGTGCTTTTGTGACTCCATCCACGACTCTGCTGACTGCGCCCAGGATTGGGTTCAAGATTACACCGAGTGCGTCTATGACTCCACCCAAGTCTAGGCCGACTACGCCCAGAATTGGGTTCAAGATTGCACCGAATGCGTTTATGACTGCATCCACGAATCGGCCGACTGCGCCCAGAATTGGTTTCACGACTCCCCCAACGACTTCATCCAGTCTTTTTATGACTTTACCCACGAATCCGCCGACTGCGCTCACGACTCCACCGAGTCTTTTTATGACTCCACCGAGTCTTTTTATGACTCCATCGAGTCCTTTTGTGACTCCATCCACGACTTCGCCGACAAGGCCCAGGACTCCTTTCACGGCTCCACCGAGTCCGTCCTCGACTTCATCAAGTCCTTCTATGACTCCACCCACGAATCTGTTAACGACTCCACGGAGTCCGCCCTCGACTCCACCTAGTACTCCGTCGTATTCGCTGACAACGTTCCTAGATTCATCCAAGACATTTTTGACTTCATTCACGACCTCTTGGACTCTACCGTTCACGCTTTCGACAAAATCGCCAATAATACGACTTTGTGCCTAAATTTGATCAGATTACTTACAATAATTTACCTCCTTATCATCATTATATTTACCTGAGATACAGCCAATAAAATCAAGAATATAGTGAACTTGTACATGACGATACTTTAGTTTCAATTAAGCCTTTGTTGTTTCGACTATTTATATATAGGAGCGTGTCTTATCTATTAGGTGTCCATAAATATTAGGTAATTATTGTCTAAATTGATTTAGACAATAATTATCTAATATTTATGGTAACGAGCAAACGATAAGAGTCGCAATTATTATTTTAATACGCGTCATATTTAGCCATTAAGAATATTGGAAAAAAAAAAGTTTTTAACTGAATCGAATACAATGTGTTTTCTTACAAGTCTTTGATTACATCAAAAGATAAAACACATTTTTTTTTTTATTATTTTGTCCGTTATGTAAAATATCTAATAATTTCGTTTTTTTGCAATATTCCTATATACTTTTAATCAAATAACTTCAACTCCACCCACGTAAACATTTGGCTCCTCCCACAACAAAGTCAACTCCTCCCGCGTCAGCACTGAAAACAATACTGTAGCTCCTCCCACAGCAAACGCTGACAACATTATCGACTCCACCTACTTAATTATATGCCTTTGGCTCCTCCTGCAGCAACGCTGGCAACACCGTACAATCCAATGTTTATAATCCATTTAAGTATTCATGAAACCTAATGAAATTTTGCTTTTGAAAAATGAAATTTCCAACATATTTCTTTTAGCATTTAATAAATTTAATTCTTTTGCTTATATTTATTGGAATTTTTCAAACATTTTAGAGATTTTTATAAAAAAATTTAGAAAAAGAAATTTTACAGAAATTAGTTTGAGAAATTTCCAAAAAAAATTGACAAGACAAACAAGAATTTTTGTAGAAAAATTACAGAAATTTCATAGAAATTAACATAAAGAAATAAAACAGTTTGCATCTAAAATTAAAATTTTATTTAACCATCACACATATAAAATTTATTTAGATCATAAATCTTTCGATTAACTCGAGTTTGCTCCCCAACTCATAGTTATGAGTGCCTTTTCCATAACTTTCTCGTAAACTGCCCGGACGCTCAACGAGATGTTACTGATACATTGGTCAGATAAGAAAATGATACTTTCAATATCTTCCATGATTTCATTCCACTCGTTGTTGCGTTTACCGACGACGTTCTCAGGATTCTGACCTTCGACCTAAATGCAAAGTAAAATTATTTGCAAGTTAAAAGCGAAACGTTCAATTTTACCACGTGAGACGCAGCAAATAAAATGAAGAATACAGCGAACTTGAACATTTTGTGAATTTTCTGTTTGCACTAAACGTTTTCGAGTATTTATAGGAGCGTTCACTTATCATTTATACAAAATAATTGTTTAAATTTGTTGTAACGAGTAAAGAAAACGATAACAGTCGTAATTAGTTAGTTTTATATGCGGGTCATTAAGAGTGTAGAAATGATATTAAAAGAAACCAGTTTTAAACTGAATCGAATCCAAATGGTTAGATTTTTTGATGAAATGATCTCCCAATTAATTACTCCTCCCAAGACAACTCCAACTCCACCTTTGACAACATCCCTAACTCCGATTTTCTCGGACTTTCATATGCATCTTTTGGATCCATTCTATCTTTTATAGTTT
>NW_017099813.1:0-24540 GCF_001412225.1 Nicrophorus vespilloides
TTATATTTTGTTATATTTTGTTAAAACTAAAAGTTGAAAATGAAAAGTTTTGTAACTATTAAAATTAAATATATGACTATTATTAAATGCAGGTAAAATTTGGATCATTTAATTATAGATAAACGTATAAAATTTCGTTTCCAGTATTATTTTCATGTTTTAATTAATTGAGTTTTTCATCTTTCATCCCTTTGTTTCTATGTTACAATATGTAATAGAAAAAAAAGAGATGAAGGAGAACGACGCCTTTGAAACGTTTCCTCGGTGAAATGTTATATAATTAACATAAATACATCAGGTAATAATCAGGTAAAAATTGATTGATATTTTTTAGTGGATAAAAGTGTAACGTTTCTTTTCTATTGTGTTATTTTGTTGTATATGTCTTAATCGATTGATATTTTCATCTTTATCCCTTTGTTTCATCGCCTCCTTATTGCATTTTGCGAAAGAAAGAAGAGGGATGAAGGAGGTTGACGCCTTTGAAACGTTTCCTCGGTATTGCATGAAATACATCATGAAAAAGGCTCTAGGAAATAATCAAATCCATCCCTTCCCCCCTATTTTCATCAGGATCCTCTCGTTTTTATTTCCACCAAGAAAAAAAAAACCGTAATCTCACCATCAGTTATTTCGCGCAAACAATTCACAAAATAACCTTTTGTCTGCTCACTCTCTCTCCCTTTTACATCATACTTTCAACGCAACGCAATTTTTCCCATCATATCTGTCTCTTTTTGCCCTCCCCAGTCGCAGCCGCCGCCACCCCCGATATACATCAAACTTTTCCAATATAGATCAATCAAAAGCCGCGGACGGGTAACTGACATCCAACCATAATAAACTTTTCCAAAAAAAAAAACGGGACGGGAATATGATTAAAACAGTCCTATAAATTTCATTAAAATAAATCGAGGATCTGGATGTAACGAGCGACGATGATGAAAAAATGAATGCGAAACAAAAAAAATTGGTGGTGGCACAATGTGCTGTCTCCGCTGATGCTTCGGGGTATTTGAATGAGAATAATAAGCGCCATGAATGGAAACAAATGGGATTTTTTTGTTTGTTAGTTCGTTTGTTTATTTTGGATGGGGGTTGGATTCAATCATCAGCGAGAAGAGGAAAAGAAGGAAAAAAAATTATAGTAGAAGAAGGAGAAGGGAATAAAATTAAAAGGGATTTTGTTGCGGCGACATGGAACGAAACCGTTGAAGGAGATTTCCAGTGAAGAGAGGGATGAGATTGAGAGAGAGAGCGGAGAAGGTAATTGGAAGGTCTGGTGGCAATCTGCGGACGAGACAATTAATTTGTGTTGGTGAGGGTGGATTAATTGAAATCCCATCCGGCCAAGTTAATCCCAACGACCGAAAAGAGACGACAAAAAAAATGTGTAAACTGAAATGAAATCGAATTGGAAAAAATTATCTTAACTTCTTTAATCAAAGGTTGCGATTATTCCTATGATGCTGCAGCGAGGAGAATGTGCTTTAATCAGGAGAGAAAAAAGGAGTTGAGAGAGGTCCTCGTGGTGTAATAAGGGCATAAAGCGAAACACCTAGTGCGCAATATTCAGAAGGATGCAAGAGAGAGAAAAAAATGTGAAATAAAGACTGCGGAAAGATGGGAAAAAGTTGCGACGTAAAAACGTGTATTCATGGGCCATGAATCAACGTTATTTTGCCTGCATCCACCTCATTTCGGTCCGCATATATTTAGCATATAAATTTATACTTTATCCATAATAATTTAGCGAATAGGTCACTATCCCAGTGAACCTCCGGGCGATGGAAAAGAAGAGGAGAGGACAAAAAAAAAAAGGAAGTGGAAGGATTTTTGTGTCCTTAGACGTAATGAAATATTCATCCGCGTGAAGGTGCATAATGAATGAGGGACGTGTGTGTGTTGCCGAGTGGAGAAGGACCGACTTCGAAATGCAATTTTCATTCGACGGCATCACTAAATTTACCACAGATTTCTCTTCTTGCAAAGACCCAAACATCTGTATTAATTACTGTATCTATTAAAAACATTTTTCTAATTCTATTTTTTTATAAATTGGTAGCAATTTAGATTGCGATGGAAAAGTTCTTAAGCCGAATTCAATAAAGATGATGTTTTTTGATTACGATAAGATAAGGAGTTTTGGTATAAATATTGAGGGAATCGCTGAGACGAATCATACTAAGTTGTGAGTTCTAAACAACAACCATGGTTACCAAATTTGCTTTAGTTGCACTTTTGTGCCTTACTGGTAAAATAATTGTAACAAAATTTAGTTTTTTTTAATTACTATTGTTAATATTCAGGTGCTAACTGCTACGTTTTGACCCGTGACATCCCGAAGATTTCTACTGAATTACTGCCATCTGTACCTCAGATTCAGCCGATTCAACCGGTTCTTCCAATTCCACAAGGATGTGCTAAACCAGAGCTTCGCCCAATGCCTCTACCAGAAGTCGTCATCCCTGAGCTTCGCCCAATGCCTCTTCCAGAAGTTGTCATCCCAGAGCTTCGTCCATTGCCTTTGCCACAGAGGCCAGAGATTGGTGTCCTCCCAAGTTTGCCAGAATTCGAGCGTCCAACTCCAGAGATCATCACCCCAGAAATCGTGATCCCAGAGCTTCGCCCAATGCCTCTTCCAGAAGTTGTGATCCCAGAGCTTCGCCCAATGCCTCTTCCAGAAGTCGTCATCCCAGAGCTTCGTCCATTGCCTTTGCCACAAAGGCCAGAGATTGGTGTCCTCCCAAGTTTGCCAGAATTCGAACGTCCAACTCCTGAAATCATCACTCCAGAGATTGTGATCCCAGAGCTTCGCCCAATGCCTCTTCCAGAAGTCGTCATTCCACAAGAACCAGGATGCAACAGGCCACAAATTATCCCATCTTTCCCAGGACCTCAAGTTCTTCCAGCCTTCCCAAGACCACAGGTTCTTCCAGCTATTCCAGAATTGGAAATCTCCACTGAACTGTTGCCACAACATCCAGAACTTCGTCCAGCCGTTCCAGAATTGGAAATCTCTACTGAATTGTTGCCACAACATCCAGAACTTCGTCCAGCCGTTCCAGAATTGGAAATCTCCACTGAACTGTTGCCACAACGTCCAGAACTTCGTCCAGCCGTTCCAGAATTGTTGCCATACATTCCATCTCGTCCAATCCCAGCAATGCTCGTCCGTTAAACATGACTTATAATTCTGTATATTACATGAAATAAATTGCATTTAAAATTGAAAATTATCATTTTTTCTTTAAATTAAATAAATTTATCGATATTTCAATCAATCATTTATCACTTACTCATAAACTCTTAATTGTGAATAATAATTAAAAATTAATACTTAAATTATTTTGATGTTATCGTTTTTATTGAAATAATTTAAAAACATCAATAACTTTCATGCATAATTTCTTTCCTAATATAATGAAAGTAAATTATTTTATAGCGTTTCTCGTGAACTGAAATTCTCAAACGAAAACTAATATTGACAAATTCTGAAACTTTTGGAAGTTCAACGAAAGTTTCAAGTTTATAACTATTTATATAGAGAAAGTTGAAGCTTCCGCCTCTTAAAAGCATACAAATTAAGCGTTTATATAGATCAAATTTAATTAAATTATTTTATTAAAACTGTTATTTGTTTTCGTGTTTTATTACAAGAAATAAGTTTCGTTTCTTGTAATTAGAACAATAATTTCTTTCACCTTTTGCAGCAGTTTAATTTAATTTAATGTTTGTTACTATATTATTGTATTGAGTTTATATTTTGGTAATTTATTGTTACAATAAATATTATTATTAAAACTTTTTTTTTTTATTTCTTTTTGACGTGAATTATTATAATTATGGTTTAACAAACTCATTCACTCGAATACGAAGGAATTTCATCAAAAATTTCATCAATTTATTGGACCTTGTTTTGCACAATTATGTTAATGATTGTCATGCACGTTCATAAGTGTATACATTATAAGTGTGACCAAAATATAGTGTTCGGTTTTACTTGTTGCTTTTCATCGATTTTTCCGAATGGCTTAAGGTTATCGAATATTCAGAAGGCGTTGCTTGATATGCAAATTCCTTCATAGTAAAATTTAAAAAAATTGAATGAATATTTAGTAAATTTAGTCCATATCTAAATAGATGTAGTTTAACGGATTATCTTGAATCTAGTAAACGCGCAACGGATTTTTTTATTGTAAACTGTTAGATTATTTGAATTATCATTTTTTTGTTGGTTGGTTTAAATAATTATAGTTTTAGGATTTCCTCAATAAAACGCGTAATTTCTTAATCCGAAACCAATAAAGACAATTACCTATTTGGGATTACGATAAGATAAACGCTGAGTATAAATATTGGGTGGATTCGAGGATAGGATCATACCAAGTTTGTGCGTTCAAAGCAAACATGGTTACCAAATTCGCTCTTGTAGCACTCTTGTGCTTGACTGGTAAGTTATTTCTTAAATTTGTGATTAATTATTATTTTTATGTAATATTTTCATATTTTTTTAGGTGCTAACTGCTATGTCTTGACTCGTGACATCCCGAAGATTTCCACCGAATTGCTTCCATCTGTACCTCAGATTCTGCCGATTCAGCCGGTTCTTCCAATTCCACAAGGATGTGCCAAACCAGAGCTTCGCCCATTGCCATTGCCACAAAGGCCAGAGATTGGTGTCCTCCCAAGTCTGCCAGAATTCGAACGTCCAACTCCTGAAATCATCACTCCAGAAGTAGTGATCCCTGAGCTTCGTCCAATGCCTCTTCCAGAAGTTGTTATTCCTGAGCTTCGTCCATTGCCTTTGCCACAAAGGCCAGAGATTGGTGTCCTCCCAAGTCTGCCAGAATTCGAGCGTCCAACTCCTGAAATCATCACCCCAGAGATTGTGATTCCAGAGCTTCGCCCAATGCCTCTTCCAGAAGTCGTTTTCCCACAAGAACCAGGATGCAACAGGCCACAAACTCGTCCACTTCCACCAAAGCCACAGGTTCTCCCAACTCTTCCAAGACCACAAGTTCTTCCAGCTCTTCCAGAATTGGAAATCTCCACTGAACTGTTGCCACAACGTCCAGAACTTCGTCCAGCCGTTCCAGAATTGGAAATCTCCACTGAACTGTTGCCACTACGTCCAGAACTTCGTCCAGCCGTTCCAGAATTGGAAATCTCCACTGAACTGTTGCCACACAAGCCAGTTCGTCCAATCCCACCAATGGTCATCCGTTAAATGTATCTTGTACTCTGACATAAGAAAAATGCAATCACAATAAAAAGCAATACCTAAAAGATATCCGAAAACATATATATTTTTCTTTCCGTTTAACGAGCCTAATCTTTAGGTCCCACCAATAAAATCAGTTTCTGTGCGGTCAAAGCGTGTTACAATGCGAGAGAATTCGAGTTCGAACTGCCCTCCACATCCTCCACCCTTGGTAAGCGCCTTGTAAGCCACCCCCCAAAAACACAGTATTCGAGTGCTTTCCGATATAATTCCGGCTTAACACTCAAACTTGAACCGGACCCGAAATTACAAATCGATACTCGCCCCAACACCGCAACACTAAAACCTCTCCTTCTCTCTAGATATATATGTAATATATAATATATATAAATACACGATTTCTTTGGGCCCTAATTTCCCGATAATATTTTACGACCACGCGCCACCCTCGATCATCCATCCTACCCTTCTGGTACAATGAAATATAACTTTCTATTTCGGAGCCAGCGGATTCCGTTAACTGCTCCCAAACCAATATCGATTCAACAAGCTCGTACACACTACGTACTTGTGTATTTATATTTAGATACATTGTATATATAGGCTTTAATAAACGTATAATCCGGGAGAACCCTGCCGCGCTTGTTTGTACACATTCTGGCGGTCCATTAAAAACACGCAAGTTCATTTTAGGGCCAGATGGTTTACTACTTTTTCAAATTACTTCTCTTTCTCTATATTATTCACGTTGTTGCTACAACTTTTATCCTCTCCGTCCACCAATTCGGATGCAAACATTTAATGGGTTTACTTCAATTAGCGGTCGGCTTTCATTGAAAAAGCACGCGCACAAAAAAACAATTTTTCAAATTCTCCGCGCGCATCAAGTTACACGTCTGTCATCGGTGACAGACTTGTGAAATATGCACAAAAGCATGATTATCATCATCATCGACAATGGAAACGCGACGGCGCGAGGTGACGTTATCGCTGCACCTGTCGTGGAAACCCGGAAAAGCGGGTAAAAGCTCACCGGAATTACCGTGAAAGCGATAAAAATGTTGCAATTACTGATTGTTTAAAGCACTTTGCGTTCTTTTTTTGGTTTGGTTGGTGTAGTTTTCACATCAGAGCCACCGCCTTTTTTTGTTTTAAATGTCATTCGGAAAGTTCACATGCAGCTTTTAATTAAACAACCCATAAAGTTCATACACACACGATTTTTTTGTTCAGCGTCGTCCAATATTAATCAACAATCGATTTTGGACAGAATTAGTTCGCATTTGGCAACGGATTTACTGCTCTTTATAGTCATGATTATACATTTCATAGTTCATTGTTCATTCATAAAAAAAAATAAATAAAATCTGAAATATTTACTCAAAAGAAGGACACAAAACATTACCTTGAGGTACTCCCGTATTATAAATTAATTCCATAAGTTTTAATAACTTTTTTTTGTAATTATTCGAGATTTTCTTCGAAAGAAAACTTATTCGATTTTTACTAATATTAAAAATATGAATTTCAAAATTATTTATTAAATTATTAAAAGCAAGAAGTTTACTTAATTAACGTACATTAAAAATTCGATATTTCAAACGCTGATATGCTTGAAAGAAAACTTAATTAACTTATTAATAAATAAAATGTGAAATATTAAAACTTTTGATCCAATTACGCGAAAAAAGTGTAAGTAATTTATCGATCATTTATGATGTTCTTAATGGAATAATTACGATGCTGTAAGATGGTCGTTTCGTAACTCCTTTAAAGTAGGTAGGTGGGTGGTAGTTCATATTTCCTGGCGTTACGTTGAGGGAGGAAAATAGGCACTCTCCGACCGACATTTATTTATTAGCCATTACTGAAATATGTGAAAAGTTCAATTATGTTTCAGAGCGTTAAAGTTTCCATAAAGTCTCGTAAAAGATTTATATCTGCAGATTAAATAAAGCAGATACAACTCATGGAATATTCATACGGCGGCTCAATGACCCCCCGCGGCGGCTGCTCCGGTCGATTTTTCGGGGCCGGAGTGTTTCAACCTCCAAATTATGTAACTATTATTTTCACCTCATATCTACAACCAAAAAAATCCTTAATATTGATTAAATTCTATAATCAGCAAATAATGAATTTATGATCATATACATAAATTAATGAAATTATGAAAATCTATTTAAAAATTTGCTAAAATTTAAAAATTAATGAATTATAATTATTAAAATCGTTTGAAAACTTACAAAATTTAGAAATTAATGACGAAAGTCCATTGATCCAATGACAAACATTAAGATTAGTAAAATCTTTTTAGAAATAATCAAAATTACAAAAATTCATTTAAAAATAAAGAAAAATTTGGAAATGAATGACAAAAATCCATTGAGAACTGACTAATTTTAGAATTAGTAAAATCAATTGAAAAATGACCAAAATTGAGGAATGAATG
Organism: Nicrophorus vespilloides; assembly: GCF_001412225.1. Lineage (NCBI taxonomy): Eukaryota > Metazoa > Arthropoda > Insecta > Coleoptera > Silphidae > Nicrophorus > Nicrophorus vespilloides. The sequence goes on from NW_017099813.1 coordinate 7,677, forward strand.
ATAAAAATCTGTTTGAAAAAGTTATTAAAATTGCAATTACAAAATTAATAAAAATTTAGAGAATGAGGAAAATATTTTCAGAAATGATGAAAATGCATTTAAAAATAACGAAAATTTGTAAACGAATCACAAAATTGCACTGAGAAGTTACTAAAATCCATTGAAAAGTGACTAAAAGTAAAATTATGGAAATTCGTTGAAAACATAGGAATTCTAGAAATAAATTTCAAAAATTAGTAAAATCCATTGAGAAATAACCAAAAATAGGAATGTTTAACAAAAAATTTATTTAGAAGTGTTGAAATAAATTAAGAAAATTCATTGAGAAATGCGCGAAATTAAAATTAGCAAAACTGTTGAAAGATTATTAAAATTAAGAAATGAATGACAAAAATCTATTTAAAAATGATCCAAATTAAAAAACCATTGAAAAATATCCAAAATTTACAAATTAATGACAAAATTCTATTTAGAAATGATCAAAATGATTAAAAGTGATTAAAATTACTAAAATGTCCAAAATTTAAAAATGAATGAATTATAATAACAAAAATCCATTGAAAACTTACAAAATTTAGAAATGAATGACAAAAAATCCATTGTGAAATGAACACAATATTAAGATTAGTAAAAACCATTGAGGAAAAACCAAAAAATAGGAATGTTTAACAAAAAATCTATTTAGAAGTGATTAAAATTACTAAAATCTATTAAAAAGTGACGAACATGTTGAAATAAATTAAGAAAATTCATTGACAAATGAGCGACATTAAAATTAGTAAAATCTATTGAAAGATGATCAAAATTAAGAAATTAATGACAAAATTCTATTTAAAAATGATCCAAATTGATAAGTCCATTGAAAAATATCCAAAATTTAGAAATTTATGACGAAATTCTATTTGGAAATGATCAAAATTAAAAGTGATTAAAACTACTAAAATATGTTTAAACATAAACAAAATTTAAAAATGAATGAATTATAATTACAAAAATCCGTTTAAACTTACAAAATTTAGAAATGAATGACGAAAATCCATTGATCCAATGACAAACATTAGTAGATAAAATCAATTGAAAAATAACCAAAATTTAGAAATGAATGAGAAAAATCTTTTTAAAAATAATCAAAATTAAAATTAGGAAAATTCATTTGAAAATAACGAAAATTTGGATATGAATGACTGACTAATTTTAAAATTAGTAAAATCTATTGAAAAATGACCAAAATTGAGAAATAAAAGACAAAAATCTATTTAGAAATGATCAAAATTAAAAGTGAACTACGAAAAGCCATTGAGAAATGACGAACATTAAGATTAGTAAAATCCATTGAGAAATGAGCAAAATTACTAAAATCTATTAAGAATTGACCAAATTTATTCAAAATGAATAAATTACAAGAATCCAATATGAAATAAAAAAAATTTAATGTATGTAATTAGATTAATAAAGAATTTTAAAACTAATTAAAGTTTCTGGATTTGAGGATTAGCTGAAGATAATCTAAATAACTTCTACTTATTAATAATCCATTTTGTAAATTAATTTATTTGGAATTGTTTTGACATCATTAACATTCTTTATAAAAATAATACTTTTTGTAAACTGAAAGTTTCGTGAAGCAATAATAAGATCGAGTAAGAGAAGTATTGTGTCTAAAAACACTTCCATTAGGATGGATGAAAGATGCGAAGCGGAAAGAAGGAGAGAGCCCTAAATCAAGATTATCTTTTTGTAACTAAATTGCTTCGAGATTTGGCAAAGTATTTGTTTTAAAACTGAAAAGGGGTGGAAAGTTATTTGCATTGCTCTTCCTCTTTCTCATCCTCATCTCTCTCGTTCTCATCCGCATCGCTCTAGTTCTCTCTACCTCTCGAAACTTATTGAAATCTCAAAGACCGTCTGCATTGTATTCCTATTTGCTTTTAAAAGCAACAAGAAGAACAACAGCGTCCCATAAACAAATACCCGTGGAATTGGCTCTGAAGTGGTCTTTTCCTGGAAGAAGAGAGAGAGTCCTCTCCCTCCTGTATGCAATCACTCGGTGCATACCTCAACCCATGACACTCCTTAAGATCCAATTCAGTTCCATATTTATTTCCGACCCTCTATTTTAAATATTGCACGTGTCAGAGGAGGAGAATACCAAAGGGATTTCTCTCGATCCACACACGAACAAGAAGGGCAACTTTTAGGGAAAAAGCTTTTATGATATTCACTTCTACTGTTTCCAGGATAGATATTTTATTTTATTTCCTTCTTATTTGATTTGGAAAGCCATCCGTACGCGCCCACTAAATGAGTTAAAAACTTTCCCAATTTTCCAGGAGGAATTGCGTATTTTTTTTATTATTATATATTTTTCTCCCCTTGTTTCTTCCTCTCATGTTTCCTTTACTCTGTTTCAACCAGTTCTCTCTTGACCACGAATAAAGATAACTTAGATCAATATTGATTTACAATTTTTCTTTTGCAAATACAAACATTTCAGACCCAAAATCATACATATATTGAAAATCACATCTTTTTTTATTAAAAAAAACAAACTATTAATTAATAAATATATTGATTTATTGATAATTATCAAAAAAATATACATTTTTGTTCAATAATATTATTTTTTTTTGCAAATTAGCAACTATTTCTACCCATTCGAATGCATCGACGATCGAAGTTAAATTTCTTGGCTGTCTTAATCAACTTAGAGGTCATTTACGACTCAATTTAAAGATGAAAGTCCAAGCTTTCTAACGCATCTATTTTAAGCTTTGTAGTCATTCGATCAGATGCGTAATTAATTCTAAAAATATGTACGTAATTACAAACTAAATCAATAAGTTTCTCGGCCTCTTTAATCATATCAAAGATCATTTAACATTCATTTTAAAGTTGAAAGTTCAAGCTTCTCAACCATCCTATTTTAAACTTTCTAGTCATTTGAGCGCATGCGCAATCTAATGTTTAAATTTCAAGGTCAACAATGTCCATAATCGCATTAAATTTCTCGGCTGTCTCGATCAAATCGGACATAATTTATGATACAAATAACAAAATTTTATATTTTATTTAATGATATGTAACAGTTATTTGCATAATCTTCAAAAATGTTACGTTTCTTCTTCAACAGATGTATAAATCCTTATATTGTTTTCTTCTTTCGCCATAAAGATCTGACGATGAAAGGAACTATCGGTTATATAAAATATAGTTTTGGAATTTTCTCAGAAAGTGAGACATCTTCTGTAATGCGCAAAACCGTACTTTTCGTATCAAACGTAATTTAATAACGCCATGCAAATATTAATATGAATATTTTCATATTCTGTTTGAAATATAACGACGGTGGGATTTATCGGGCAGCGACACGGCATCAGTATTGCCGAACCCAGAGGGTGGTGGAAGAGAGGTTGAGGGTTTTTCGGGTAACATTAATTTTAGACGAGTCGCTGCAGCAGCACACAATGTCGTTACATTCAACGTTATAGCGAGGCAGCAGCAGCACCCCCCACGGCTTTATCACGCTCCACGATATTTATTTTAGGGGGAATCATAAATAAGTATGCCACGACAAAAAAAAAGAAACACACAAACAAGATGGAGCAAAGGAAAAATGGAATCGCAGCACGCCACCGCGATTATGCAACGGATGAATGTAATCATCATAACCAGACGGAAAAGATGAAAAGAAAAACAAATAAACGTTAATCGAATTGGAAATAAGTTACGCAATTCATGCTTTAATCATGATTTCATATACCAATTATATTCAGTAATTGGAATATTTGCACATATTTAATAGTCAATTAATTAAATTATTGTGAAATGTAAATTTTTCTATAATTTTTATTGAAATGTTAACATTATTATTAAATTTATATTCAAGTAATTGGTATAAAAGTACGTACTTAAATATTTAGTAAAATGAAAAAAAAAACTAATAATTTGTGAAACTAAATGTAGTAAAAAATGAAATGTTTTCACGCGATTTTTGTAATGATTTATACTAATAAGCTAATTAATAAACGCAATCAATATTTGATCAAATCACTATATTATAATTAATTAAAAAAAATTGATTTTGGAAAATGTGTATAAAACAATTATATACGAAAATTGAATAAAAAAAAATAAATTTGTTAAGTTAAATGTAATAAAAAGTAAATGGTTATTGTGCAGTGGAAATTAAAATTTCATTATAATCGTGTGTAATAACTTTTACAAAAAATGGGCAATTATTGAATGGAAGCTCATATAATTCATCGAAATGAAGCTATAAATTTTAAATACGAGCTAATAAATATGATTGCGTTTCATATTAATTTATAAATAAATAAAAGTTCTTTTAATTGCGGATTCAATATCATAATTAAATATGCTATTAATAAATAATATTTGATTTTAATTTATTTACCGAATAATAATAGAAAATAGTAATATTTGATGAAAATTGATTTTTTTTTCTATTTAGTTATTTCAGCTGTATTTATCCAAATATATTTAATTATACAATAAGTTTTGTTTATAGAAAAAGTAATTTTTCATAATTACTCTAATTGTATTTCAATTATTCATGTTTTATCTCAAAATGTTATAATATCACAAGCGACTTGTAAAAATCAGTTCAGGCAGTGTTCAATAGAAACGCAGGTGTTCAATTAAAACGCAGGTGTTCACGCAGATGTTCAAATAGACGCACGTATTTCTTATCAAACATAAACACGAAGATATAGAATTAATCACAGATGTTTATGTTCGCAGGTGTTCAATAGAAATACAGGTGTTGAATAGAAACGCAGGTGTTCAATTGAAATGCTGGTGTTCACGCAGATGTTCAATAGAAATACAGGTGTTGAATAGAAACGCAGGTGTTTTTCTCGAAGATATACACGAAGATATACAATTAATCACAAATGTTTCTTTTCGCAGGTGTTCAATACAAACGCAGGTGTTCAGTAAAACACAGATGTTTCTGTTCACAGGTGTTCAATAGAAATACAGGTGTTGAATAGAAACGCAGGTGTTCAATTAAAACGCAGGTGTTCACGCAGATGTTCAAATAGACGCACGTATATCTTATCGAAGATATACACAAAGATATACAATTAATCACAGATGTTTCTTTTCGCAGGTGTTCAATAGAAACGCAGGTGTTCAGTAAAACACAGATGTTTATGTTAACAGGTGTTCAATAGAAATACAGGTGTTGAATAGAAACACAGGTGTTCACGTAGATGTTCAGATAGACACACGTATTTCTTATCGAAGATATACACGAAGATATACAATTAATCACAGATGTTTCTTTTCGCAGGTGTTCAATAGAAACGCAGGTGTTCAGTAAATAACAAATGTTTATGTTAGCAGGTGTTCAATAGAAATAGAGGTGTTGAATAGAAACGCAGGTGTTCAATTAAAACGCAGGTGTTCAATTAAAACGCAGGTGTTCACGCAGATGTTCAAATAGACGCACGTATTTCTTATCGAGGATATACAATTAATCACAGATGTTTCTTTTCACAGGTGTTCAATAGAAACGCAGGTGTTCAATAGAAATACAGGTGTTGAATAGAAACGTAGGTGTTCAATTAAAACGCAGGTGTTCACGTAGATGTTCAAATAAACGCACGTACTTTTTATCGAAGATATACACGCAATAAATGACTGATATTTCTTTTCGCAGGTGTTTAATAGAAACGCAGGTGTTCTCGTAGATGTTCAAATAAACGCATGTATTTCTTATCACAGATATTATTATTTCCTATAAATCTTTAAAAAGTTAGGTAAATATTCGCATAGTTCTTCGTATCGTGCAACCTCCTAGTTGTAAGTAAAATATTAAGAATAATTAAAGAAATTGGTTGAAATGAAATATTTTAATGGTTGGAAAATTTGTGGATGCGTCGGGTCAACAATAAAAAATCAAACTTCATTGTGATCATTTTAAAATATTTTCTACTATTTTCAGCATTAGAATTTTTATTATTATATAAATATATATTTTCTCAATATAAAATCTTTTTTCTTCTAATATACAACATATTTGTCATATTTTTCTAATTAGTTCAATTTTATTATTTAGAGATTTAGTATTAAAAGTTACAGAATTTCTATAAATTTTAAAATCTATTAAATCATATTTTTTGAATTAATTTCTTAATGATTTGATTAATCGCATAGTGAAGTGTATTTGTATATTATTTTGTTTGTTAGATTTCTCTGAAAATGTATGTCTTTGTAATTGAGAATATTTGTGTGATAGTTTGAAATTGTGATAGTTGCAATAGTGAAGTTCGTCGATCTGTAAAGGCGGGCGGCGTTATCGGAAGGCGGCTGCGGATGTTAGTTGTGAAACGTCACTTTATCTCGCGCCTAAAAGTCATCTAAATGTTAGTAATGTCATCAACGGAACAGCAGGATTCGATAAGGATAATGGTGAAGACGCATTCGCGGAACGAGGAATTTAACGTGCCGCTGATGTCTACCGTGGCCGAGATCAAACCGGAAATAGCGGAGCGATTCGAAGCGCAGGAGGACCAACTGTGCCTGATCTACGCCGGTCGTCCTCTCAAGGACAACAACACCCTGAAGGATCAGAACGTGCGAGACGGCTTCGCAATTCATCTGGTCATCAGGAGACCGACGCAGCCGCCGCCGATTTCTCCTCAACCGACGACGCCGCCTCCATCTAGGAACACCTTCGAGGACCTCACCTCGAACTTGCTCAACAATCCCGAATACTTGAGGACTTTGATCGCGATGGATCCAAGATTGCAGACGTACTTGGAGCAGAACCCCGAGATCGCTCACGCCATCAACAATCCCACCATAATGAGGGAATACCTGCAGTTGGCAACCAATCCTAATTTGATGCAGGAATTCCTGCGCAATCAAGATTTAACATTGAGGAACATCGAGAATATGCCAGGTCTAAGATTTAAAAAGGAAAACTTATTACGAAAGACTTAATGAAATTTTCTTGGGTTTCAGGTGGTTTTGCGGCTCTCCAATCGATTTATAATAACATAAGTGACTTCGAGACACCGGAGGCGTTGGGGGAAACTCAGACGGCGACGTCGCAGCCGACGACTAACTTAAACTCTAATCCGCTTCCAAACCCTTGGTCTTCGGAGCAGCAGCAGAATGCGAGCAGCGGTCAGCCTCAGGCGCAGCCTGAGCTTATGTCCCAAATGCTGGCCAATCCGCAGATACAGCAGATTATGCGAGAGCTGGCCAGCGATCCCAATTTCCTGCAGGCCATCCTGAGCAATAATCCGACGTTCACCGATCCCAACATGCAGGAATATCTCCGCGTCCATCTGCCTTCACTGCTGCAGTTCGAGATGCCCGCGATGGGCGAGGAGGATAGTCTTGGTGTGCTCACTCCGGAGGCGAGATACTCTGGTCAGTTGGAGCAGCTCATCTCCATGGGTTTTCCCAATCGGGAGGCTAATCTTAGCGCTCTGGTGAGGAGCATGGGTGACCTTAACGGAGCCATCGACATCTTGACAAGAGGTCCTCAATTCTGAACTACAATTTGCTCTCGATAATAAATATCATTAAGTTAATAATATTTGTTTACAATCTTTCATTATTCAATTAACAATTATAGAAGAAGACGTTTATTGATTCATCTTAATAAAATTAATGTGTTAAAGATGAGTTAAATCAATTATACAATATCATCATGCACTTACATCAATAATGAGAATAAAATAGTTTGTACCGCTTTTGAACTTAGATTTATTAAATTAATTGAAGAAAAACTTAAATCACTTTTTGAACTTATTTTTTGATATTTGATAAACTAAAACTGATTGAATTATACGAATTGAAAAACTGAAATCAGTTCAAAATTATTTATTGTTATTTATGAACTAAAGCTGATCGAATTATCATATTGAAAATACTGAATTTGTAGTAATTTTGATATAAATCATCAATAACGACATGACTTGCAAAATATAATTGAAGATTTACAAAGAAACTATTATATTCTAAAATAAAAAGTTTATGAAATGTTCAGATCTTCACACGATTCCCCTAGACAGTAGTTTTGATCGCAGAAAGACGCCGGTCCTATTAATTGCGTAGTAACATTACTTTTGAACGCATTGTAGTACATTTTTTCCAATACAAATTTTTCCAATAAAACATTTCAGACCCAAAATCATACATATATTGAAAATCACATCTTCTTTATGGAAAAAAAATAAACTATTAATTAATAAATATATTGATTTATTGATAATTATCAAAAAAATATACATTTTTGTTAAATATTATTAAAAATTTGCAAATTAACAACTATTTCTACTCATTCGAATGCATCGACGATCAAAGTTAAATTTCTTGGCTATCTTAATCAACTTAGAGGTCATTTATGACTCATTTTAAAGACAATAGTCCAAGATTTCTAACGCATCTATTTTAAACTTTGTAGTCATTCGAGCAGATGCGCAATTAATTCTAAAAATATGTACACAATTACGAACTAAATCAATAAATTTCTCGGCCTCTTTAATCATATCAGAGATCATTTAACACTCATTTTAAAGTTGAAAGTTCAAGATTCTCAACCAGAATATTTTAAACTTTCTAGTCATTTGAGCGCATGCGCAATCTAATGTTTAAATTTCAAGGTCAACAATGTCCATAATCGCATTAAATTTCTCGGCTGTCTCGATCAAATCGGACAATTTATAATACAAATAACAAAATTTGATATTTTATTTATTGATATGTAATAGTTATTTGAATAATCTTCAAAAATGTTACGTTTCTTCTTCAACAGATGTATAAATCCTTATATTGTTTTCTTTTTTCGCCATAATCATCTGACGATGAAAGGAACTATCGGTTATATAAAATATCGTTTTGGAATTTTCTCAGAAAGTGAGACATCTTCTGTAATACGCAAAACCGTACTTTTCGTATCAAACGTAATTTAATAACGCCATGCAAATAATAATATGAATATTTTACTATTCTGTTTGAAATATAACAACTGTGGGATTTATCGGGCAGCGACACGGCATCAGTATTGCCGAACCCAGAGGGTGGTGGAAAAGAGGTTGAGGGTTTTTCGAAGAAAAACTTAAATCATTTTTTGATATTTGATAAACTAAAACTGATTGAATTATACGAATTGAAAAACTGAAATCAGTTCAAACTTATTTATTGATATTTATGAACTAAAGCTGATCGAATTATCATATTGGAAATACTGAATTTGTAGTAATTTTGATATAAATCATCAATAAAGACATGACTTGCAAAATATAATTGAAGATTTACAAAGAAACTCTTATAATCTAAAATAAAAAGTTTATGAAATCTTCAGATCTTCACGTGTCAATTTCATGAGTCGCGTCATAAATTCCAAACGAAGATTTATTCGCGTTCGAAAGCCCTTAAGTGAATTAAAACCCAATGCGCGTGTAGGTTTAGGTTTATATATATATATATAACTTCCACTCTTTCTTTCTCTTTTTTTCCCTGTAACTCCTATTGTATTCAATTGTTAATTTAGGTTCTCTCGCCTCCCTTTTCTTTTCTTGTTATCCTTGGAGAGAGGCGAAAAAAAAGAGAATAAAATAAAAAGAACGCAACATTCTTTTCGACCTTTTCATTTATTGTGATTATTTCTGTGGTTGCGGTTTTTCCTGAAAGAAAAGGGAACGCTGGAATTGAAATTCAGTTTGCGAAAGTTGGAGTAGGTATACAAATCAGCCGCATTACAAGTGTTTACAGATCGAGCTCCAGGGCTCACTCTGTTTCTCTCTCTCTCTCTTTCTCTTTGCCGTTCCTTTGCTCACTCTCTTACACTCATTCAGTCACTCCGAAACGCACACAAAGAGGGATGGATTTGCATAAAAAGTCGATTGCAGCAGCAGAAGCACGGAATACCTCTCGTTCCATTAAATGACTAACAATCGACTTTATATTCTCTCCTTCTCACTCTCATCCATCCGGAATCTCATCTCTCCCTTCTTCTTCTTTACCTTGTAGCGCGCACACTTCAGCCCTTCTCTCCGCATTCCAATGTTGTTCTCCCCGTTGCCAAAGAGTTTAGTTTTATTATTATTATTATCATCATTACTTCCACTCCTTCTTTCCTCGAAGCCCTTCATCTTCCCTTTTCATCCACCCTTCCTGCAACTACCTGCCCTTAACGATTCGCACTCCGTTTCGCTGAATAAATAATCTCGGAAGTTTCGTACCCATCATCATCATCATTAAGAGATTTTATTAACTCCGCGTCATCGTTTACATAAGTTCGAGTGAGGGGGTGAAAAAGGGAAGGCTTGATTTTATAAATTCGAAACAGATTCTGAATTAATATTTCGCCGCGTCTGCAGCAGCAGCAATTAGTGTTCTTTGATTATACACACACAAAAAAAAAGTAAATATGCATACGAAGTAGGAAATAATAATCATTAAAGTATTCCACATAATTAAAGGCATGGATCAAAGCGTTTCTGCGCTAAGTGTGAAGCTTTCATAACCAGCAGCAACGAATATGAAAATCTGTTGTTTGAAGCTATAATTACGTATAAAAAATATACGAAAATCAGTTGATTCACTCAATTTTGTCAAATAATCAACATTAATTGAAATATACAACATTTCCAATTAAAAAAAAGTATGAAACAAACAAAAATCAAGTGAAGTTATTATAAGTTTTATTTTTATTCTTAGCTTTAATTTATTTTTGTTTGTGTTCTGAAATAAAATAAAGTAATTAAATATGAAACGTTTCTTACATAATTCGTAATGAAAGGTTTGAAATTAATATAAATGTATGATAATAAACAACGTTTCTGAGTTAAATTACTGTTTTTTTATGTGTGTATAATTTAGATATTGTATAACAAGTATTTCCATGCAAGTTTAATGTTTGGCGTTTAGTGAAAGATATGCGTTAAACTTCGCTACTTGGCGTGTTCAGTATTTAATTACATCATTAAAATGTCCTAACAACTCTAATTAATATCTGCCAATAAATAATAAACGTTACAAAAAAACAAAACCTTCACATGTACAGATTTCAACTAAATTTCTCATATATTTTTAAATTAACTTTGATTTTTTAATATTGTTTTATTGATTAGTTATATGATTCTTTCTTATTTCATTAAATTAATAATTAATGTTATTGTTATTAAATTACAATTTTGCAGCTGCAAAGTTAAGAAAACAATTAAACACATGCAGGAACACCTGAGTGAACATATAAGATAAATATTCAGGGTATATAGCTCTTCCATATTTCTTATAATTCGCATTCAAATAATGCTTCTTTAAGATATTGATATAATTTGAATTTTATTTTTTGTTTACACGATGTAAACATGTTGGAACTGGTTTTGAAGTCGTAGTTTGCGCTTTACACAGAGAGTCCAAACATGGCGTAATTTAATTAATCCAGCGAAATTACTGCAAGAAACTTTCTCAAAACTAAATTTAATTAAAAAAAAAAACAAGAAGGAAGAAAGTTGAGCCGACGGGCATCGTAAATGCATTAATTTATTAAAGCTGAGTTATTTATTAATGGAAATCCGCCGTTTGCACGTAGAACGCGTTACCTGAATCAATTAGTCCGTTTCGATTCGCACAGCTAAAATCAACAGCTGAATTAGCGTGAAAGCTGGCCGTGCAATAATTGTTTCAACAAAATTGATTAATCGATCCAATTTGCATTGAGAGAACGAACACGAGGGGATGATTTGCTCGTTTCTGAATTGGGGATGTTTTTTGGTTGATGCAACAGAAGCAGCAACCGAAACAGAAACGATGGCCATTAGAAAGATAACGCTAAGCTAGGGACGCATTTACTTTAAGCGCAGACATTTCCAACTGATTTACACCTCTAATTGAATGTAATTACGGCACTTAAGAACCAGGGGGATGGCGGCTGCTTAAATTTCCCGCCACGTTATATTAATCATGCGTCAGATGCAATGTTGCTTGTATCGTCTCGTCCGTCCGCGTGTCTAACATCCAGCTCCTCAATTTAATTACATTTCGATAATGAGGTAATTAATTATCTAATGCATAACCCATACATGTTACATATATATATACATATAGAGAGCAACCATCCACTCAGAAACCAAGCCGCGGCACCGCAATTACACAATCACACGTCACCGCAAACTGTTTCTCACTTCAGGCCCAATCAGAACTGATTAAATTTAACCTAAGTACCATTGCACAATGATACACTATTGCACTGCATTAATTTTCATACGCAATTCGCCGATATTCACTGCACGTAATCATCCATGATACACGAGAGAAACATATTTCCACTTTGATCTACAAATTTCAAACGCAGATGCAAATAAAAAGTTTAGTTTCTTCATCTGAAACATTTGTAACATTGTTTGGATAATTAATTAATATCAAACAATCCAATACCGTAAATATGTCAGACATTGCTTTTTTCGAAGCTTAGCTTTTCATTTTTCAATTTTGTCTACGAATTACAAGAAATCTAGAAGAGCTACAATTATGCCTATAGACTCGATTTATTCCCTGAATAACACGTGTTTAATCATATTTGGGTCATTCATGGATGAGGAGAAAAACACTAAAAATTGGAGACATTGCTTTTTTCGAACCTAAACTTTTCGTTTTTCAACTTTGTCTACGAATTACAAGAAATCTAGAAGAGCTATAATTATACCTATAGACTCGATGTATTGCCTGAATATTTATCTTCTACATACGTGTTTAATCATATTTGGGTCATTTATGGATGAGGAGAAAATTACTAAAAATTGAAGACACTGCTTATTTTGAACCTTAACTTTTTGTTTTTCAATTTTATCTGCTAATTACAAGAAATCTAGAAGAGCTACAATTATGCCTATAGACTCGATTTATCTTTTACATACGAATTTAATCATATTTTGGTCATACATGGATGCGGAGAAAATCTAAAAAAATTAAAGACACTGCTGGTTTTGAACCTTAACTTTTCGTTTTTCATCTTTGACTGCGAATTACAAGAAATCTAGAAGAGTATAGACTCGATTAATTTCTTGAATATTAATCTTTTACATAAATATTTAATCATATTACAGTCATTCATGGCTGTGGAGAAAATCACTAAAAATTAAAGACACATTTAGAAGCTTAACTTTTCGTTTTTCAACTTTGTCTGCGAATTACAAGAAAACTAGAAGAGCTACAATTATGCCTATAGACTCGATTTATTCCCTGAATAATTATCTTTTACACACGTATTCAATTATATTTGGGTCATTCATGGATGATGAGAAAAACACTAAAAATTACAAACATACCTTGTTTCAAAGCTTAGCTCTTCATTTTTTAACTTTGTCTACGAATTACAAGAAATATAGAAGAGCTACAATTATGCCTATAAACTCGTTTGATTTCCTAAATATTTGTCTTTAATTCACAAGTTGATTCATAGTTTTATCATTCGTAGTTGTTGAGAAAATTATTAAAAACTGACGACATATCATTTTTGACGACATAATTTTTCGATACTGTGATTTGAATCAGACGAAATCCAGAAGAGTTACAATTATTCCCATACCCTTGTTTAATTCTCTAAATATTTGTCTTTAATTTAAGTATTTAATCATATTTCAATGTTACGTGGATGCTAACAAAAAATTGTTATTGAAAAATAAAGTCAAAAATAAAAAAAAATATTCTTATTAAATTAAGTATATGCGAATTGTGTGCTGATTTTACGCGTTTCCAATTTACAAATCAACGTTCAGACCGGATTTGTACGTAAATAAAAGTCGGTCGTCTCGTAAATCTGCATTATTGATTACGAAAATCAATGAATAAAGTAACGCGAATCTCACGAATTCGCGCGCACAAATAAATAAATCTAATTTCGCATTTATTGCATTAGCTTTTGTAGGGAATTCCCAAATTACATTTTCCGATACTAATATTTGGGAATTTCGCGAATTCGTTCGATACGAACACACGCGCGCATTATTCATTATAAATCTGTTGAAAATTTGATATATACACTCACTTTTTTTACATTCGTTTTACCTGTACAATTTACATATGCTGGCAAGTGAAATATCCGATACACGCATGGTATTTCTGCTACAAATTTGATCGACGCAGATTTGTTTTTGAATAAAATATGAAAGTTTAAAAAAAAATCGACAGAAAAATATGAAATATTTTTCGTAAAATTTTAACACTGAATATTCTGAAAATTGAACAGAACATTTTGTATTTAATGTATTGATTATATTTGATCATAATTTAGAGATTTTACTTGTTTAATACACAGTTTGTAAAGTTCAAACTTTCTGTGTACAACAAACTTAATTACAAAGCCTTTCTGAAACCAGTTTTGTTGTTTGAATACAGTTATGAACATTGATTCCATACAACAGTTTAATACGCTTCAAGGAAACAATAAGTCCTTTATATTAACCTCAAGTTAGTTTAATTGATAAACTAACTTGAATGTTAACAAACAAAAAAAAATGCCAAATTTATAATAAAATAATTAAACTTATTTAAAAATATGAATTGTACAAATTCAGAATTGAATAAAATATATTTATTTGCATTGGTTTCTGCATTCGAAAATTATTAATTAATGAACGACAACTATTACAACGTTTAGTTGCATTATCGTTTTGCATTCACTGCGAAAATTTACGTGCGCACACGAAATTCAATCGATAATTCAATGTTGCAGCAGTTGTACAATAATCTTTTTTTTTTTTGGGTGCGTAAATTTTCAATTATTCGCGAATTCGTATTTATTTTGCGTTGCGTATATAAATATAACGGTGGTTGAGCCTTGTTTGCGCAGCGAATGATAAACTTTAAAAATTAGCTGCAAATAAAATTCGGCAACCGCCATGGATTCAAGCTAAATTGCACTTGCAACAATAGGGTTCATCAAATCCATCCGAAATACACGGAATTTATTTCTATTGTTTGTTGAATTAAAGGTATCGTTGCATTGGAGCTAATGCGTACACAATGTTTAGTATAACCACAAAATTACATTGTGATTTTGATAAATTACGTGAATTTTACCTTGAAGTTTTGACAGTGAATTATAAGAAATCTGAAAGTGATATAATTATACTTATTTAGTCGTTTTATTCCCTGAATATTCGTCATCAATTTACATATTTAATTATACTTCTATCGTTCATGGACACTGAGAAAATCGCTAAAAACTAAAGACACAATTTATATTGTTTATTTTGTCAAATTTTGAAAATCAAATTAGAAACACTCCAGAAAAGCTACAATTATGTTTATATATTCATTTTATTCGATGAAAATTTGGTTTTAATTGAAGAATTGCAAAATATATCTCATATTTGCAATTACAGAGAAAATCGTTAAAAAAATTTGACAGAGAATTCTAATAAATCTAAAAGAGCTACAATTATACTTATATACTAGTTGTATTCCCTGAATATTCCTCTTCAATTTATATATTTAATTGTATTTCTGTCATTCATGAATACTGAAAAATAGCTAAAAACTAAAAACACATTTTCGAAGTTATATTGTTTATTTTACCAAATTTTGACATCAAATTACAAAAACTCCAGAAAAGCTAGAATTATGTTTGTATATTCATTTTATTGAATGAAAATTTAACTTTAATTGAAGAATTGAAATATATATCTCATATTTGCAAATATCGAGAAAATTGTTAAAAAATAAAGACATATTATCAAAGCTACTTTTCAATTTTGACAGAGAATTCTAATAAATATAAAAGAGATACAATTATATTTCCATACTCGTTTTATTCCTTGAATATTCGTATTCAATTTATATATTTAATTATACTTCTGTCATTTATGGATGCTGAGAAAATCGGTAAAAACTGAAGACACTTTTTCAAAGCTACTTTTCAATTTTGATAGAGAATTCTAATAAATCGAAAAGAGCTACAATTATACTTATATACTCGTTTTATTCCTTGAATATTCGTCTTCAATTGGTATACTTAATTATACTTCTGTTATTCATGGATACTGAGAAAATCGCTAAAAACTAAAGACACATTTTCGAAGATTTTTTTTACTTTGACAACAAATTACAATAAAACCACAATGTATATCATATAAACGCATTTACATTTACATTTTAACAAATTACCTTACTCGAAAAATACCGTTTGTTCAGGGTGGAAAACACGCGTGTGTCTCGTTCGGAGGTTGAATCGAAAATCGCTACATTGCACGGGCGATAAAAAATGTTACGTAATTTGAGACTGTACGAATGGCTGGCTCTTGGCAAACTCCGTGGAAGAATAATGACGAACTGATAAGGGCAAACGGCAAACAATTTGGTCGAACTCTGTTCTTATAAATTTGAGACTCAGCAAGTATACAATGTACAAAAGCATTTCGTTACATTGTGCAAAGGCTATTTATTAAATCCACCGGCGTCCTCTCTCTCCTCAGGATTAATACTAACTCAATTTATCGATTCCACAACCGCAAATACAATCCATTTACGAAATATATACAACATCCTGTATATACAAACAATTTCAAATTTGATAAATTTAACTTTTAAACAGTATTCGTACTAAATAGCATTTTTTAAGACGCATATAGCAATTATAAAGCATCCGTAACAACTGTAAGCGTCCATAGCAACCATAAGGTGTCCTTAGCAACGATAAAGCGTTCGTAGCAATTATAAGGCATCCGTAGCAACTGTAAACAGTTCATAACAACTGTAAAGCATCCATAGCAACCATAAGCTGTCCTTAGCAACGGGTAAAGCGTCCATAGCAACAATAAGGCGTCCATAGCAACTATATGGCGTTCATAGCAACAATAAGGCATCCGTAGCAACTGTA
>NW_017099813.1:24557-77480 GCF_001412225.1 Nicrophorus vespilloides
CAACGGTAAAGCGTCCGTAGCAACTATAAGGCATCCGTAACAACTGTAAACAGTCCATAACAACTTTAAAGCGTTCATAGCAACCATAAGGCATCTATACGAACTTTATAGCGTCCATAAAAATTATAAGGCGTCCATAGAAACTATATAGCTTAAATAGTAACCAATGTGAAATTTACTCAATATAATATTTTCAAGTAAAACTATGAAAGTTTGTATAAAAAAATTTGAAATTTTGGAAAAAAAAAAAACCTGAAACTGTATATTGACATTATATATTGTTGCGTGAAATTTGTGTAATGCGAAATTTTCGTTGATGATTAATGGGAAGAATATGCAATCAAGTTCGCTTCATTTCGTGTCCGAAGTTTGCGGAACGGGAGGTACAAAACTGGAACGAGTTTCAATTAAAATCGAAACGTAATTATTATACCGTTTTGATGAATTGCCGAACGCAAATAGGGGAGATTAATGTGCGCCACGGACCGAATCACGAAGTCTTCCGTTCATCGATTCACTTATTATTATTTTTTTTTATAGAAAAATGCATACAAAATTGTGAAAAATTGATTGCAATTGATCAATCACTTCTATTTCTCTTTCGAAATGTTTTTAAATGAAAGAGTTCTGTCATTTTTCATAAAAAATTGTAGTTGATATGAAAGTAATTGGAGATGTAATAAAAATGTAAATGTAATTATTATGCTTGGAAAAAAATGTATATCTGAAATGAATTAACATTAAAAATAGTTATGAAGTTTAATCACAGATGGCAGTAAAATAAATTTCTTATTACAACTTATATAACACCTTTCCGTGATCTCTCCAAGAACCTGAGTACTGAACCGCTGAGACTCCGGTTCGAAATTCGTTATATATTTGTGTTCGATCCGTTACCTTTATTGTTTTTACCTGTCTTGCCGTATCTCTCCTACGTACATATTTTATAGAAGTTAGTTTAGTTTGATTTAATAGTTATTTTTTAGTTGAGTTAGAAGAAGTTTTTTTTATTTTGATTATTTGTGCAGAAGAAAGAAGTTTTGGTTTATTGGGAGAAGCTAATTATTTGGGCGGAGGAAGAAATCCGAATAATAAGTTTTTTTTTTGATCTTTGTGTTTTCAATATACATATAGCGGCTGGCTTATTGCCGCGTAATGCGGAATCCAAATGAAGTAGGGGGGAGGAAGAAGAAGGAACTTATATAACAATTGCAAAAACTGCATTAATGTTGTAAATTTTTGTGAATTAGTTGGTTTAGAAATAATCAGATAACATATTTTTTTTTATTACAATTGACTGTGAACAAAATTATTTATTATTTAAAAATTCAATAGACTCTGAATGAATTAAAAGTACTTGACAAAATCAATAAATAATTGATAGTTATGGTTTTTGATCACAGATGGCAGTAAAATAAATTTATCACATTTATGTATATAACAAAATGAAATCAATTGTTTTAAACAAATGAATAAAACCATTGTTTGTGTAATGAATGGAAATAAATTTTGCAGAAATATTTCAATTATAATCTAAACATAATTAAGTCCTTGTTTGATGGATAGTGGGTAGATTAACGTAGACATGGAAAGTCTTTTGATTATGTATTTTAGAGGGTTGAGGAAACTGGGGACAAGAAATGCTCTTGATGGCAAATCAAAATTTAATTGGGTGAAATCTAGGTCTGTTGCGAATTGTTGCTGTTGGAAACTGGACGTATATCGAGCGCGGACACACGTAACATTCTACGGTTTGTTCCGCTTTGTCCTGCACGTCCTCTCTCTCTCCTCCCGCCGCTACCCCAAAAACGGTATTTATGGACGTGGATGAGGACGTCGCTGGATGTTGGAGTGCGGAGAGGGATGCGATATAATGTATCGAACCTGGCTCTGGCTGCGGCTGCGAGGGAAGGCTGAAGTTCATAAACTAAAGCGGCCAAATGAATTAATTCCGTCGGCCCTCATTGTTCCAATGCCAATATTATGCTCCCTCGGACCCATGTACAACATACATGCACACGTACATAGAGAGAGAAGAGAGAGAGAGAGAGAAGGAGAGAGAGAGAAGAGAACCCACAAATACAACTACAATTTACTATGGCAGCTGAATAAATTCCATGAATAGAAGGGCAACTCGACAAACCAGATTGCAGCAGCTTCAGGAAAACGCGGAGAGAGAGACATAGACAATGGAAAGAAGGACGTGGAGAAATCAACGTAGGATGGACGAATTTTCTATCCACTCACATATCACATTTCTATACAGTTTCTGGCGACGAAAATAAAAGAAAAAAGAAGTGAAAATTCATTAAGCCCGAAACTCTTGAGGCTTTATTAAACCAGAAACAAAGGAAGTACTTAGCAGATGCTGACAATTAATATGGATCACTACCGTTTGACAGTGCACATCGCACAATGCTCGTAACCGACGAAACCTCAAATTTATGAGCCTCGACTTTACGTATTACTTTTTTTTTTACAATTCATCGACTTTCCTTTCATTTCCTTTCAATTCATTTCAGTTTTTTTTTTAACTTCAACTTTTATTTTACAATCTTCCATTAAATTAAAAGCTTCACTCAAATTTTCATGACAAATTTAATTATTTTCATTATTAACTTACATGTTTAAGTGTGAAGTAAATTTAAGTTTAATATTTTTGTTTATAAAATTTTATTACAAATTTCATTAATTCTTTACTAAAAAAGAAAGAAATTAGTTATTAATATTGTTGATTGACAAATTATGAAATTGTTTCAAACATTTTATGGTAAATTTGGTTATTTTTAAAGAAGTTGTTCATATAACGAAAATTGAAGTTCCATATTCTAAATTGTTGTTTGGAAATTTATAATTTCTAAATTTTAGTTGCAAATTAATGAAATTAACAAATTTTGAAGCTTGTATTTTTTATAGATATTAACAACTTCCTAATAAATAGTCAAATTTATTTAATTTACAGAAAATTGTAATAATACAGTTATTTATCTTTAAACCAATAAATAAAATATCAAAATGTATACTAATTAATATAACAAAATTAATTTAACTAATATTAAATTGTTTCATTGTGTATTTCAACTAAATTGCATAGTTTCCACTAATTAATGCAATCCAATTAATTTATATAATGTTCACTTTAAATTGTTGCCCAATCCAATAATAATAATTTTAAAAGTTTAATTTGACTCCCACTTATTGTTTAATTAATAATGCATTATTAAAACAAATATCAATCAATAATTTTTTTTTGTTCTTGCAATTAAAAACAAAGCGTAAATTGATTAACATACGAGTTTCGCAGCGTTTAAATCTGCGCAAACTGAAATTTCAATAACGGAATTACACGCTGCACATAATGTTCGCTGATTAATGAACATAAAACGAAAACTAGTTATGATTAAAGCTCGCAAAAAGCTCATTTGCGTTAATATAAAACACAAATCATTTGTCGAACATACAATTTTAATTGCTTTCAAAAAAACCTAATTAATTATATTTTGTAATAACTGAAATGCTTATAATTAAATGAGTAAGTGAGATTTCTATGTTGAAATCTTCGTTTTTGATGTTAAGTTTAACGATTGATGAATTGTTGTAATAGTTAACAATGATGATTTACCGGTGATTCCCGATTTGGTTTTAACGATCCGATCGCGCATTAACGCCCACCGCCAAATTGATTAATGATTGTACGTAATTGTTTAAGAGATTATTAATGGTGGAATTGACAAATTCCCGATTTCGGGATTGCATCTGGCGCAATTTCGTATCAATTTTGTTGGCAGCTAATGAACTTATTTGCTTATTGTCCGATGTAATCGTTCGATTGCTTCCATTCAGAATCGACGTGTAGGGAAGTGCAGAGTGTTTACGTAACTGAATAAATAATGGAATTGTGCGGTTATAATACCATATTTTTTTTTGCTGTTGTTGTTGTTGGATCTTCTATTATTACTAGATTCTTGTTCGGTGGAGAGACCCACTCCTCGCAAGGGTCATCTTTGCAAAAGTGCCTCTCTCTCTCATAACAATTTAGCAAACATATACTCGCAAGAAAGGACCGTTCAAATATAACGTTTGTATATACGAAAGACGCTGGAAAAGTCTTTGATATTTTTACGTTATGATTATTACAAGTGGTTTCATTATATCAACTTCATAAATTATTATGGCAATAAAACAGAAAAACAGTTTAAAATTAAACAGTTTATTTTTCAAGCAATAATATATTATTGAAATAAATAAATTTCATTCATTATTTTTAATAACTTTAATATTTGTGTTTATTCTTGCTATTAATTATAAGTAAAATAACAGTTTTAAAGAATTTTGATGTTGTTTATTTTTTTTCTATAAATTTTAAAAAATCTATTATCATAGTGAATTTATGTATAAATGAGTAAATTAGCTTATTATTTATTGGAATGGTTTATTTATAAATTATTACGTAAAAATTAGAGATTATTCTTAAAACAAGTAAGGATTTTACATATTAAGATTAATTCGTCGCTATATTTTTTCTATTACGTTTTTCTTGAACTATAAATATCTATTATCTAGTGTAAATTATATAATTTTATCTATAATAAATGTTTATTTTTATTCAGCATTTCAAAGTTTTATAGCAATGAGTGATGAAAATCGTTTCAACGTAATAACGAATTGATTGATAAAATCTAAACTATCATTGTGAATCTTTATATTCTTGAGTAAAGTAGTTTATTTATGATTTATTCTATTATTCATTGAGAAAAATAATTTATTTTATTATTATATTTTATTTTAATTATTATGTAAACAATAGAGATTATAATTAAAAAGGGTATGGATTTTACATATTTACATTATTGTGTAATTTATTTTAATATTGTCATAAAAGAAGCGTTACTACTTTACTTCGTCGCTATATTTTTTCTATTACGTTTTTATTGAATTATAAATATCAGTTATATAGTGTAAATTATATAATTTTATCTAGAATAAATGAAATGTTTAGTTTTATTCAGCATTTTACCGTTTTATCGAAACGAGCTTCGACGTAATTAGATTTGTCGACATGAAAATTAATTAAAAAAGTTTAACAATTGATTGATTAGTAAATCACAAAAACTTAAGTATAATAATTATATGTTAATTCATAAGCAAAAAATTAGATTTTATTGATTAATTTCTTTTTCGATGTTGAAAAACATTTTTTTCTTACAAAATTATTTAAGAATTTTCTTCTTTTTCGTATTTTCATCTGTAACTATTGATATAACTTATATAATTAATGAATAAAATACTTATTTTTATTCAGCGTTGTAACGTTATAATGAGTAACGAAACATGTTTCGATGTATTTAGATTTGTTTATAAGAAAAAATAGCAAATTATGAATCAACAACAGAAAAACGTAAGTAAAATGATTGTTACACAATTTAGTTTTATTGATTTATATAATTTTCGATGTTGAGGTTTGGAAGATAATTTTCTGCTCATTTCATTGTGCAAGTAAAGGTAGCCAATTTATTAATATTAAAATTATAAGAAAACTGTAAAATTTATAGAAAAAAACTTTGATTCGTTGGAATGAGTATGTAATTTTCTGGTTGTTGCAATAAATCAATATTTCTTATTATTGTACAATTTGAGTTAATAGTTTATTAATAATGTAATAGAAATTATAAAATTTGAACGAAAACAATTTCTTGATTTTTTTCTTGTTTTAAACTTTTATATATATAATAATTTATGTATTTTTATAGTTGTTAAAATAAATGTTATTATTATAAAATTTCTATAAATTATCATTAATAAAACTGTTGTTTATTGTTAAAGTTTAGTTAAACAGCAAATTGTAATGTATCATTAAGGTCGCGGCGTTTTGCGCGCCTGATTTCAATTTCGGGCCCATATTAAAATGTAAATTATATGTGGCTCATTAATTATGGAGTGAAACTTGTTCCGGTTTAATTACGTCTAAGTAATGGGTTGAGAAAACCCACCTCACCCTCTCCTCACCAATTCCCGGTCCCCATTTAGTTGGCGCAAACTTGGCGAATTGAAAATTTGCTTAAGAAACGTGCGCGAGAAATATTTCATTTCCATTAAAGGAATGCGTTTTCGGGGCGCGGTCACACCCGATCTATGCAATTTCACTTTTAACATCGTCGTGTTTACAACTATAAACTTGGAGAGTAACTTTGTTGCTCTGTTATCTGTAGATGGTTGAAGAGTGGAAGTAGGAGATGAGAGGAGATGTTTCGCTTCCATTACGTGAGCAAGTTTATTTATATGCGCGGGACACTTGAACTGATAATTAAAGTTGCAGGCGAGTTTAATGGGAAAAATATCGAGCCGCTACCTTCGTTCCTCTTCCAACTCCTACTCTTCTTCCTCCTCCGAATAGCGTCGTTATGCTTGTTCCAGATTAATGGACGGTCGTTTAATTCCGCGCCCAGATGAATATTTCAGGGTGGATGCGCCGGGTCCCTGTTACTTGTTGCGAAAGCTCTGGCGTTTGTATCGCCCCTCGCTCTTCAACTATTTATAGCCTCATATGTGTCTGTTATATATATATATACACAAGTATATACGGGAGTATATGTATATATACAAGTATGTGTTTGTATGCATTTCGAGTTTGTCTGGAACCGTCAAAAATTCATACAAAGTGTCAGCTTACTTCTGTGAGGGGTAAAATGGAAACGGTAATCTTGTTTGCATCAAGTTCGCTTTTTGCGGCCGCACGAAACGCGATACATTTCAACTGTCCCGTTTCATATGTGTAATCTGTCCAGAAAGTTTACGGCATGAACTAATTAACTCCTGACAAACTCCGAAAATGGATTTATGCACGTGAAGTTGGTCACGAGTAAGGATGGACTTTTTGTCTGTAAATAGATTTTTCGTGGAGGAAACAAAAATTTGGTTAAATTTACCTGCATGTAGCCGCCCTCGCAGTGGCTCGCATTTAGTAGCGTTCCCACTTTGAACTTGTTAAACTTGATGCGAAGGATCCAGTCTTTGGGGGTGCCGCGAAACGACCGGAACCTGTACCAACAGGTCATGGGTTTGCCGACATTATCCGGCGTCACTTCCGGACTCGACACGTCGTCGTATATATCCACCGTCTTGTTGCAATGGTCCTTCTTCGGATCCGCTATAAACAACAAAGAAAACAACAATGTTAATATATTATTTAATGAAACTCTTGGTTTAAGTACATAATATATAATTCCAGTGTTCTGTATAAAAGGATTATTTAATGACAGCTGTCACCTTGTGTAAAAGCGAGAAACTAATCTTTTACACTTTATAGAATTACACACAAGATTGTTGATAAACGCAATGCCATCTGTTATCTAGGCATTCCATACATTATATGAGCATTCTGTTGAGAAATGACAGCTGTCATTGTGTCAAATCAAGGAACTAGTCATTTATACTTAGTACAATTAAAAACAAATATGTTGGGTCGTTAAGCAAAAATATGTTGAGAAACGCAGCTATTTCTGCTATCTAGGCATTCCATACATTATTTAGGCATTCTGTTAATAAATGACATCTGTCAATTTGTATGAAAGCGAGGAACTTATCTTTTACACTTTGTCCAATTACAAACAAGATTGTTGGATCAGCGGCAAAATTTTGTAAAACGCTGCAATTATCACATATCCTGGCATTCCCTAAACTGTATAGACATTCGGTTGAGAAATGACAGCTGTCACCCTGTATCAAAACGAAGAACTAAACTTTTACATTTTGTATATTTACTAAATATATATATATGTTGTAATATAGACATTATTTACATTATTTCTGCATCCTGTAAGAAATGACAGCTGTTACATTGTGTCAAAGTGAGGAACTAATATTTTACATTCTGTACAATTACAAACAAGTATTTTAGATAAAATATTGTAAAACGCTGCAATATTACATATCTAGGCATTCCCTAAACTATATAGACATTCTGTTGAGAAATGACAGCTGTCACATTGTGTCAAAACGAAGAACTAAACTTTTACATTTTGTATAATTACTAAATATATATGTTGTAATGTAGACATTATATACATTATTTCTGCATTCTGTTAAGAAATGACAGCTGTCATATTGTGTCAAAGCAAGGAACTAGTGCACTTAGCATAATTACAAACAAATATGTTAAGTCGTTAAGCAAAAATATGTTGAGAAACGCAGTTATTTCTGCTATCTAGGCATTGCATACATTATTTGGGCATTCTGTTAAGAAATGACAGCTGTCACTTTGTATGGAAGCAATGAACCAATCTTTTACACTTTGTACAATAACAAACAAGTATGTTCGATAAGCGGCAAAAATATTGTAAAACGCTGCAATTATCACATATCTAGGCATTCCCTAAACTGTATAGGCATTTTGTTGAGAAATGACAGCTGTTACATTGTGTCAAAACGAAGAACTAAACTTTTACATTTTGTATAATTACTAAATATATATGTTGTAATATAGACATTATATACATTATTTCTGCATTCTGTTAAGAAATGACAGCTGTCACCTTGTCTAAAATTGGGAAACTATCCTTTTACACTTAGTGCAATTACAAACAAATATTTTGGGTCGTTAAGCAAAAATATGTTGAGAAACGCAGCTATTTCTTCTATCTAGGCATTCTATACATTATTTGGGCATTCTGTTAATAAATGACATCTGTCACTTTATATGAAAGCGAAGAACTAATCTTTTACACTTTGTACAATTACAAACAAGTATGTTGGATTAGCGGCAAAAATATTGTAAAACGCTGTAATTTCACATATCTAGGCATTCCCTAAACTGTATAGGTATTCTGTTGACAGCTGTCATCTTGTGTCAAAACAAAGAACTAAACTTTTACATTTTGTATAATTACTAAACATATACGTTGTAATGTAGGCATTATTTACATTATTCCTGCATTCTGTTAAGAAATGAACGCTGCAATTATCACATATCTAGGCATTCCATAAACTTATAGGCATTCTCTTGAGAAATGACAGCTGTCACCCTGTGTCAAAACGAAGAACTGAACTTTTACAGACTTTTACATTTTGTATATTTACTAAATATATATGTTATAATGTAGGCATTATATACATTATTTCTGCATTCTGTTAAGAAATGACAGCTGTCACATTGTGTCAAAATGAGGAACTAGTCTTTTATACTTAGTACAAGTACAAACAAATATGTTGGGTCGTTAAGCAAATATATTTTGAGAAACGCAGCTATTTCTGCTATAGAATGCTTATACATTATTTGGGCATTCTGTTAAGAAATGACAGCTGTCACTTTGTATGTAAGCGATGAACCAATCTTTTACACTTTGTACAATAACAAACAAGTATGTTGGATCATGCAGACAAAAATGTTGTAAAACGGTATAATATCTCATATCTAGTCATTCTTTATATTATTTGGGTATTCTGTTAAGAAATGACAGCTGTCACCTTGTGTCAAAACGAAGAATTATTCTTTTACACGTTGTATAATTACAAACAAATATGTTGAGTCATGCAGCAAAAATGTTGTGAAACGCTTCTATATCTGATAACTAAGCATTCTTTATATTATTTGGGCATTCTGTTAAGAAATGACAGCTGTCAACTTATGTCAAAGCAATTAACTAGTCTTTTACACTTTGTAAAATTACAAACAATTTATCTTTCTGGAATTATTTTATTAAATCTAAATACAATGAAAAAAGTATTGCTTAAAAATAACATAAAAATTAAGATAAAAGTTATGAAATTAAATATTCTTCGTCTGTTTTTCTGGTTGTTTTTATGTGCTTGTGATTTCCATGTTCCCTTGAGTGTTTACATCTTATTACGTCTTATATTCCCTAAGGGTATTTGTGTTAATCCTTCTTCGATGTTATTGAAGATCTCATTTAGTTTAATTGGCAATTACCGTTTCGTCCGTCCGCTTCCTTTTCTTCTCTACATAATTAAATACATGGCTTTACCAAATTACCCTCTTGTTGATTTACAAACTAATACTAAATCTCTATTATCATCATCGCGTTTCTAACAACAACAATAAAATCAAGTGTTAAAATGTTTGGTTTTTATTTTCTATTTTTTATTGGTTTTAATTAAGACGTAATATTAATTAATCCAACTATTTTTGATGGAAATACAGGATTTTCAGTAAAAAAAAATCAGATTTTTCTTGACTTACAAACTAATACTAAAACTCTATTATCATCATCAAGATTAAGACAAGTCTATTATCATCATCAAGTTTAAGATATAGCATTGATGAAACTAACAATTTTTGATTGAAATACAGGATTTTCAGTAAAAAAAAAATCAGCTTTTTGTTGACTTACAAACTAATACTAAAACTCTATTATTATCATCAATTTTAAGACAAGTCTATTATCATCATCATCAAGTTTAAGATATAGCATTGATGAAACTAACAATTTTTGATTGAAATACAGGATTTTCAGTAAAAAAAAATCAGCTTTTTGTTGACTTACAAACTAATACTAAAACTCTATTATTATCATCAATTTTAAGACATAGCATTAATGAAACTAACAATTTTTGATTGAAATATACGATTTTGAGTAAAATAATACAGATTTCTCTAATACAGATGATTATAATCATTTTGATGATCAAAAGAAGTGAATCAATCGTGGTGAAAATGTTAATGCGAACCGATTTGGCATTCAATTAAAATTAATGCGCCGGAATCCTGCAACAATAAATTACTATTTAATTTCGATAGGTGGAGTGAGGGGAATCCCCGGCAGATCGGATGTATTGCCAACACACGGACAGATACGTTCATGTTAAAACTGCCGCCTCCGCTACGGCCCTCCGCTTATTAATATTACAGAATAATCCCCCGATAATTGCGCACAGTTTGACCAAACAAAACGGAGCTTAAAATCTTTCCCTATCCCAGTCTCTATCTATCTATCTCTCTCTCTCTCTCTTCTATACAGTTACACAACTATGCATCTCTCTCACACTCATTTAGTTCACTCGTAGGATTACACACAACAAATATTGTCCGAACGGATTATTCTCCTCCTCCTCCCGGTTTTTTACATAATTACATTTTCATTACGTCTGTTATTAAAACATGTACAAAAAATGTTAATTATAAACAATATTTGGAAAACAACCCATATGCAAATTATAAATTTGAATTTTAAATGAAATTCAATAAAGTAATATAATTACAGCAAAAAAGAAGTTGTGATTCAAAATAAATCACTAACATTAGCCCTAAATATTATAGTTATCACCAATTGAAGTACTGTCCACAATACATGTTGCTTAACTTTACCATCCAAAGGCCATCACTACTTATTGAAAACTTTTTCTTAAATTTGCAAATATATTACTGTACCAAATCTCATCACTGGACATATTACAGAGCCAAATTAAATATCCAGACAAATCACAGTGCCCAATCACGTAATCTTACCTCTAACGCAACACAATCCTAACCTAACCTAACCCCATCATAACCTAACGTCACCTCATTCTAACCTAACCCCATCCTAATCTAACCTAACATCAAAAATATCAACTGTCAAAGAAATGTCAAACGTCAAAAATGAGTTATTACTTTAAAACACGTTAAAGGTTAAAGTTAAGAGATAAAAGTCCAAAGTTCAATGGAAATTTTTGTTGAAAACACTACTTGAGAGAGATTTTTGTTTCGATTTTCAACTATTCTAAAATCTATGTAAATATTAAAATAAGTTTACATAATTTAAGACTAAAAGAATAACTAAGAAAATATATTATTATCATAACCTAATACAACCCTAACCTAACTCCATCCTAACCTGACGTCACATCATCCTAACCTAACATAAAAAATGTCAACTGTCAAAGAAATGTCAAACGTCAAAACCTGTCAAAGGTTAAAGTTCAGAGATCAAAGTCTAAAGTTCAATGGAAATTTTTGTTGAAAACACTCCTTGAGAGAGATTTTCGTTTATTCCATAATAACTCGAATGTGTAATCGATTTGAGAGAATGTCACGTCATCAAATCAACTATTCTAAAATCTATTTAAATAATAAAATAAATTTACATAATTTAAGACTGAAAGAAAAACTAAGAAAATATATTATCATCATAACCTAATACAACCCTAACCTAACTCCATCCTAACCTAATCTAACCCTACCTAATGTCACCCCATCCTAACCTAACATGAAAAATGTCAACTGTCAAAGAAATGTCAAACGTCAAAACACGCCAAAGGTTAAAGTTCAGAGATAAAAGTCCAAAGTTTAATGGAAATTTTTGTTGAAAACACTACTTGAGAGAGATTTTCGTTTATTCCATAATAACTCGAATGTGTAATCGATTTGAGAGAATGCCACGTCATCAAATCAACTATTATAAAATCTATTTAAATATTGAAATAAGTTTACATAATTTAAGACTGAAAGAAAGACTAAGAAAATATATTATCATCATAACCTAATACAACCCTAACCTAACTCCATCCTAACCTAACCCTATCATAACCTAATGTCACCCCATCCTAACCTAACATAAAAAATGTCAACTGTCAAAGGTCAAAACACGTCAAAGATTAAAGTTCAGAGATCAAAGTCCAAAGGTTAATGGAAATTTTTGTTGAAAACATTACTTGATAGAGATTTTTGTTTATTCCATAATAACTCTAATCTGTAATCTATTTAAGAGAATGCGTCATCAAATCAACTATTCCAAAATCTATTTAAATATTAAAATAAGTTTACATAATTCAAGACTAAAAGAAAAACTAAGAAAATATTTTTCTTTCTTTTCTCTTTTTTTTTGTATATTATTTATCGAATTTTGTTGAAAGTTCGTTCTTCGTATTCGCACACACACACACTGGTCTTAACATTGTTCCAATTTTCGATGGAGCTGCTCGCCGGGAGAGAGAGAGAGTTTAAAAGCTTTCGTCTAACACGTAAAATCTAGAAAACTTTATCTTCGCCCGAAAAGTAAATGCGAGTTAAAATTGAATTGGACACACACTAAAAACACCTTCTTCCAACTACGGAATAATACCTTTATTTACATCCATTGATTCATGGAAGCAGGAAACTTTAGACAGTTATACACAAACTTTTAATTTTTAATTCAAATTTCTGAAATATTTCAAATCTTATCTCTTTCTGTACTTAATAGTGAATAAAATCAAATTTATTTATAATTAATAAAGAAAATTTAGAAATTATTGAAATATTTAAAAAAAGTTATTAATTAATTGTAAAACTAATACTAAATAAATTAAATTTATATCCAATTCAAAGAAATACGGTTAATTCCAAAATATTTATAAAACAAATTCAATATTTTTTTTAGTAAATTTTATTAATTGTAAGAGATTGAATTGCTTTTCTCGCCAACTGAAAAGTGGATCGTTAAATACTGTAGATGGTGGCTGAGAATGATTACCTTCTCAAGGTTGGATCCGAAAATGTCTTGTACCCATTTAGTTCTATGAGGATCGTAAAAACTTTTGGGTCCACTTATTTCCCAGCCGGCATATATTCTAATGGTCTTAACTTTCGCATAAAAATTGCAGACACAAAAAAAAACCTAGATGTATTCTCGTTATTTCTTTTCACTGCTCTTGTTATAAACACGAAAATAAACGAATAAACTTATCATTATTATTTGTCACATTCCATTAAACCAGTAATAAACGTTAATTTCTATTATGAAATTTATTGTTTTGTTAAAAAAAATGTAATTTTACTGTCTTAAGCATACTTTTGTTACTTACATTTACTATTTATATTCAAAAAGTTAATTATTAACAATATTTGAAATTAATCCATAATATTTGTACATTTTAATAAAAATAATCATTGATTTTGATTATAAAATTTAATGTTTTTCTACTTTTGTGGCTATTTTCTTTACTGTTTTAAGCGTATTTATTTACTTTACTACAACAAAATTTCATATTTCTATAGTTTTGTTGTTGTTAATTGTTATTTAAGCATAAATTCCAAAAGTCAATAACAGTTTTCATAGTTATGTGAACAATTCAAATAGAGAATATGAAAAAATCTTTTATTTTTTTTGAAGCAAAATTTACAAAAATTTCTAATCTACAATATTTTTAAGAAAATCAAAGTTGTGAACATTAGTTTATCGAATTAATTGATTATAAAAACATATTATTATAATTAACTGTATGAAATTAAATTATTAATGAATTTTCTTAAACGTTTCTTTTAATTATGAAACTATAATTTTATCCTTGTTCGGACAAAGTGAGCAGACAAAGTTCACTACTCTTGCTATAAACACGAAAATAAACGAATTAAATTTACAAAATATCATTATTATTTATCACATTCCATTAAAAAGTAATAAACATTAATTTCTATTATGAAATTTATTGTTTTTCTTTACAATTTTTTTACTGTCTTAAAATCATATTTTTGTTATTAATTTTTACAATTTATATTCAATTTAATTATTATATTTATTATATTCAAGTTAATTATTAACAATATTTGAAAATTATCCATAATATTTGTACATTTTACTAAAAATAATCATTGATTTTGATTATAAAATTTAATGTTTTTCTACTTTTGTTCCTATTTTCTTTACTCTTTTAAGCGTATTTATTTACTTTACTACTACAAAATTTCATATTTTTATAGTTCTGTTGTTGTTAATTTTTATTTAAGCATAATTTCCAAAAGTCAATAACAGTTTTCATAGTTATGTGAAGAATTCAAATAGAGAATATGAAAAAATCTTTTTAAAGCAAAATTTACAAATTTATGGAAAAAAATCCAATTTACAATATTTTTAAGAAAATCAAAGTTGCAAACATTAGTTTATCAAATAAATTGATTAAAAAACTGTATGAAATGAAATGATTAAATAATTTTCTTGAACGTTTGTTAATTACGTAACTATAATGTTATCCTTGTTCGGACAAAGTGAGCAGACAAAGTTGCGAGGCAATAATTAATTTGAAACTCTTATCCGAATAGCATCGGCACGAATGTAAAACTGTTAAAAGGACGCACCGAAAAAAATAAATAAAAGGGAATGAACAACAGTGAAAATAAAACGAAAAGAAACAGCAGTTAATTTCAAACTGAATTTGTAAGTGTTGCAATTGTGCAGTCGTAAATTCGTAATACTTAATGTCACATAAAAAAAGAAACGGAAGATAAAAGTTTAAGGGATAAAAAAAGGTGATAGAAACCCACCCCCAAATTTGGTGTTTATTCAGGACCTTTTACGTCCGTTCGCATTGTTGCAAGAAAAAAACAATATTTTCAGGGTGTGTGTATCAATTCGGGCGTCGTTATTGAGTTCATAGAGTGTATATTTATGCGGACGGCAAATGGGCCGTTGCGCCACCCCCTGAGGGACGGTCAAATAGGGGTGTGAGATGGAGAGAAAGAGCAGGTTATAAAGTGTAAATCTCTGAAATAAAGGGCCTCACTTTTCCTATACAGGGGACACAATTTTTATTTACGAACCCTCGTAAATTTCTTGATCCACCCCCTCCCCCCCCCTGGAAAAAAACCTTTATTCCTACCCTTATTTCAACCACCCCCTAAAGAAACGTAAAGGAAGATCGGACAAGGCGCTGGGAAGAAAACCAGGATAAGATTCCATTACACCATAAACTCGGTTATCTCTTGTCGATGTCTATACATATACACACATATATATACACTTTTCCATCTTCCACGAGCTAAGCTCCAATTTTTGCATAATCCCAGCTACAAGAAAATGTATATTTATATACCTGCTGTTGCACTATCCTCAAAACCATCAGAAAACCGAATTTTCTCTCTGTATTAGATTGCAAAAAGACAGAAATCAGCTATAATATATAACTTTACTATGTACTATATACCTCAGTTAACGTTACCTCTGATAACAAACTTTTGAGGTCACAATTTCAAACCACATTTTTTTTTATTGATAATTCTTTGTAAAGAAGTCATTAAGAATTTCTTAAATAAATTTTTGAGTAAAATATTGAAAGAAGAAAATAACGTTCAAGAAATTAGAAATACAGTTGATCCAGATGGTTCAATCAATAAGTTTAGAAAATTAAGAGGATGTTGGAAATTTATTAATTGCAAAAGATGATGGTTTTTCAATTAAAAATTCATAAAACAAAGAAAATGAATATGAAATTAAAGAAGTTGCTAACGAAAAATGTTGTTAATAAACGAATTATTTATTAAAAATGATCCTAATTTAGAAAAAATGGGTTATTTTTAAACTGTTAGCATTAAATGCTATAATTCCATATAGAAAATTGTTAAATGAAACAGAGAAATGTTTTTTTTTACAGTGAAAGATTAAGAAAACTTTTGTTAGCAAAAAACAAAGATGAAATTAAAGAAATTCTTGTTAAAAAATGTTAATAACCATTTATTTTTGATGAATATGATACTAATTTCGAAATAATTGTTATTTTTAAACTATTAGTGTTAAATGCAATAATTCCGTACGGAAATTTGTTAAATCAAAGATACATATGTCTTTTTTTCATTGGAACATTCAGAAAACTTTTGTTAGCAACAAAGACAAAAAAAGATTAAGATGAAATTAAAAAGGTCTATGTTGAAGAAATGTGAACAACCAATTTTTTTTAGTAAAAATGAATTTAGAAATAATTGTCATTTTTAAACTATTACTGTTAAATATAACAATTCTGTATAGAAAATTATTAGATGAAAGAGATAAATGCTTTTTTAAGTAATTAAATTTTTTTTTGTCGAAAAATTGTTTTTTTTAGTGAAAATTATCCCAATTTATAAAGAAGTGTTATTTTTAAACTACTACTGCTAAATGCAATAATTCTGTATAGAAAATTTTTAAATGAAAGAGATACATGTTATCTTTTTCATAGAAAGGTTTAAAAAATCTGTGTTAACGACAAAGAAAATTAAGATGAAATTAAAGAAATTCATGTTGAAAAAATGTTAATAACCAATATTTTTTAGGGAAAATGTTCCTAATTTAAAAAGAAGTGTTATTTTTAAGCAATTTGTCTCAAAAGTAATAATTTCGTATAGGAAATTGTGAAATAAAAGAGAGATTTTTTTTTGGCAGTGAAAGATTTATCAGCAACAAAGACAATGAAAATGACGAAATTAACCAAATTATTGTCTAAAGAATGGTAATAACCATTTTCTTAAGTGATAATTCTAATTTAGAAAGATGTATTATTGAAAGGGAATAATTCTATACTAAAAACTGTTAATTGAAAGAGAGAAAAGCAAAAAGAATCAACTTTATATAGATGAAATGTGATTTCAATTTATATGCAAGTTGAATGTTTATTTAAGAAAACTTTTCTTTATTCAAAAATTAAAACTTTTTATTTTCTTCCCGAATGAATCTTCTTAGCATTTTTACCTCTGACAACGAAGTAATTTCATGTAAGACATGTTAATATTGAAAATTTAATTTTTCTTTGCATTCTTTTCCTTAAATCTTATAGCAAACAATTAAAACACAAAAACAAACAGATGTACATTTTTTTTTGGTTGGTTTCTTTTGTGTAAAGTAAGAAAAGTTTTCTGATTGCAGCAATCATCGATCCTGCTGACGTGCCATCGAACTCCGTGGCCCTTCGCAATCCTGCAGACTAATCCTGCAAAGTTCGCAGCCCATATAATATAATGAAGGAAATTTAGTTTTTGCTGCAAAACACAAAAGATATAATTGACCGACACTTCCGTGCCGAAAGTCGATTAAAAAAAAAACTTTTTTAATTCCATTTCTCAAATCCCCAATGAATATATCAAAAGTTCAGTAAACACCAATTATTTATTAATGGTAAATTATGATAGAATTAGATTTGAAGTTTTCAAAATCAAATTCTTTTACTTGAATTTTTACATATTTTTTTGTTTATTCTACAAATGATTTGCAATTATTTTGTTTTTAAATCAAGAAACAAATTAAAGTTTTACCATTTATTGTTTAATTTCTCAAAATCAATATTTCTTGCTTCAATCTAAAGTTTTGTTTTATTTTCTGCAATTTCTTTAATACAAAGTTTTTTTTTGTTCATTATATAATTTAACAGTTTATCGAAACATGCATATTGCAGACAATCAATCGAATATTCGACGAGTTTCAATAGAATGGGAACGTCAATTTCGGTTGCAATTGATTAATGCGAACTACCAGAATTGAATTGGAATAGTTGAGAGTTTCAAACATCTAACGTGTATTATTTAGTGTAACTTTCCATTCCATTTGCAACACGAATATTTAACACTTAATATTTGTAATTAATTATATACTAAACTATTACAAAGAAAATCATAACTTTCTACAAAACTACTTTCATTAATAAAACATCAAAGAACTTTACCTCATCTTATTTATTAAATTTACCTAATTTAGATAAATTATAATGAATTATCATGAAAAGTATTACATTTATTACATTCCTTTTTATTTTTTTCTACAGATTCTCCAACTAAAATCAGTATTTAATAAGTAGTGTTATGTATAACCGTTATTGTTTATATTATGTTAGCCCTTATTATTTTATACATGTTTATGTATGTAAGTCATTAAGACTTAGAACAAATACCACTTAGGAAGATCTCATAACTAATCATTATGTAACGACTATTCTTAAACTATATTGTTAATCACAAATTCAAAGGTCCAATCAATAATGACCTTTAATATGTACATCTGCCTAATCACTTAATGATTAGGGAAAGTTAGGTACTATCTTCCCTTACCAAATATTGTACTCCCACTATGCTAATTCACTACTATATAATAGGATGTTTATGTAATACAGGAGAGTCCTAAAGAGTCAGAGTTCAAGTAATAGTCCTAGGTAGTGGCTAGTCCAAGTTAGTTTTAGTCTTAGTGGAGAGTCCTTCAGAGTCCTAGTTAGACTCATAAAAACTCTAGTAAGAAACCTAGCAACTGTAATCTAGATATAGAAGTTATTAATAATCTTATAGTGAATAATAAAGTGTTTATTATCATAAAAAACTCCAACTTCTAGCATTCCTTAAAAACTCCACTAGGATTCCACAACGACATAACTACGAGACATTCCACTGTGTTTAGAAATATTTGAATCCCGAGACACAACAGTAGTAATTACTTTGATTGATTTATATAACTTTTTTTTAAACTAAACTAATGTTAGTATTTAAGTAATTATTTTGATTGATAATAAGATAAATATAATAAGATAGTTGTTGAAAATAAAGTGATTATGTAATTATTCAATTTTTCAATCATAAATGCAATTGCTTTCGGAATTGCAAATTACGTGAATAATAGGTTTAATACGTCTATTTCTGTCCTTCTTTTTTTTTAATAAGGGCGAATGCACAGATATGGAATGAAATGGAAAAAGAGAGAAACAAAGAGATAAAAAAAAATGGGAATACGGTCGTGCCGATTTTAATAATGAAGTTAATGTTGCAGTTTGAAAATGTGGAATTGTTTCCAAGTTGAAATTGATTTAATTATGAATTGATTCAGTCGAAGTGAGCAGTTTGCGAGAGGTGTTTCATCCTGTGCGCGCTCTATATGAAGAAAAGTAAAATATTCAGGATGCGCGAGTTTCGAGATTGGATTAATTTGCATTCGACACCGCCGTTTTATTCGTGCCAGAATGAGAGTAGAAACGAGGACAGAGAGAGAACGAATCTGCGTATAATTCAATGGAATGAATACCTTTGCATTTGCGAGTGGGAGTGAGATGTGTGTGTGTTGAGGAAATGAGGAAGAGAAAAAGAGAGAGAGAGAGGTGGAAAATGGAAAAATCGCTGTAGGCGCTGGGACTGTGCATTTCTATTCCAAGTAACACGGAATCGGCTTAAGAGTAAATGTTTCGGAACGGAATTTTCACGGTTCAAGTGAGGATATTAAAACCCGAATAAAATCGACGTTGCATAATTGGTGCATGAGCCTCTCATATCATCATCATCATCAAAGGTGCAGCAGCAGCAGCAGCAACATCCGAGTTAGGGTTTTTGGTGGGTGGGTTTTTCGCAGTTCGAGTGGAAAATCCCTAATAGAAATCTGTTTTGGTCGAAGGAGTTTGTCAAGGTTCTGCGGAGTCCACAGCCGTCGCCATCCAGTTGCAAGGGTTTAGAATTACCTTGCGGTTGAAGGGCTTCCAAATGCTATGAATATATTATTGTGTGTATGTGTATGTGAGAGCGTGCGTTTCGCCGCAAACACACGTGAATAGCGCTGAGGGTTTTCCCTTTCGCTCCCGAGCTTCGTTTTAAAAGCACGTGTGTGTGTGTGAGTGAGTGAAGAGGTGGAGGGATTTAAGGGTGGTTGGGGTTGTTTTATGTTGATGTTGGCCGTCGACGTCTCGGCCGCAACGACCCTCCGGTGTGTGTTTTTCTCAGAACCGAGCGCGAGCATACATACATCTCTCTAATGCATCTTCAAAGACACCGAAAACTTCCCTTAATTAATTAGAGCAAGCGCGCGCGCGAGAAAGTAACGCATCCCTTCCACGAATGGCTTTTCATTTGTGGGGTTTTTTCCATTGGAAAACTTACTTTTCTTTCGGCGTTGATTAAGATCGACTTGTTTTTCCGTTCGCCTCGGGAAACCGATAAATCACAACAACGGGACAGCGAAGAACGAAGAAAAACGAAAAGGAAAGGAACTCTGTTTTTCTTTTTTTTGTTCGTCCTTCTCAGTTCTCTTCTCTTCTTTTCTTGTAGACCCTTATAAATCCGAATCGAAAAGTATCAAATCGGCCGTGATTTATCGCTGCCAATTAATATCTAATGGCTAATACATCAACTGCTCAGCGAAATTGCTAATTTGTACGTCAAAAACAAGCTTTAAATTTATATAGATGCGATCCATTAGTGCGCATCATCATCATCGCTCTTCTTAAATGAATTACAAACTTATGTTACTTCTTCTCTCCCACATTTCATTACAAGCAAAATATTTACAAATGTATCAGATTCCTCAATAGATTAATAACCATGTCATGTTTACTTACATTTTAATCATGCTTCATTCATTTATTGATTTTCAGAAATAATAATCTTTCCAATTAAATGACTATTAAAGCAAAATAAATTATTACAAATATTCAGAAATGTTTTGCAAATATAGCAATACCTCGCATAGTGCGGTTAATCGAAGTTTACTTATATTTTAAACATAGGTGTTTACGAAGATGTTCAATTAAAAAGCAGGTGTTTGATTTTATTGCTATCTTCTCTTTGCACCTGTTCATGCAGGTGTTCAAGCAGGTGTTTAATGATTGTATTATTTTCTTATCAAAAGTTTATCTTTGTTTCAATTAAAAGTTAATGAAAACCAATTGTAATTTACACACAATTAAGTTTAAATATTAATTAAATAAAGTAAGAAAGGACAGATAGAATCAATGTAAATGATGTAAATATATTTTACATCTCTATTATCTTAATTAAATAACTTAAAAAAAACAATAATGTCAACAAGTATAAATAAATTAAACCTTTTCTATTCTAAATCTATTATTTATAATTTGTAAGGTATTATACAACAATATTTGTTTATTATCAGTTTAGTAGCAATTTTGGATTCGTGCAGATGTTCAA
Source organism: Nicrophorus vespilloides (assembly GCF_001412225.1). Lineage (NCBI taxonomy): Eukaryota > Metazoa > Arthropoda > Insecta > Coleoptera > Silphidae > Nicrophorus > Nicrophorus vespilloides. The sequence continues at coordinate 46,162 of NW_017099813.1, forward strand.
TAAAACTGCAGGTGTTTCTTTTATTTGCAGATGAAACTAAAACGCAGGTGTTTCCTTCCTTATCATTGCAACTGTTTAATTTGTGCACATGTGTTTCTTCCAGGTGTTCAATAAAAACGCAGGTGTTCACGCAGATGTTCAATTAAACGCAGGTGTTTGTTACGCAATGATAACAAAAACGCATGTGTTTCGGGCAGGTGTTATCTCTCTTATTTTTGCAACTGTAAGTGTTTAATTTATGCACACGTGTTTCTTTCAGGTGTTCATTAAGAACGCAGGTGTTCACGCAGATGTTCAATTAAACGCAGGTGTTTGTTATGCAATGATAACAAAAACGCAGATGTTTCGTGCAGGTGTTTCCTCCCTTATCTTTGCAACTGCAACTGTTTAATTTATGCACATGTATTTCTTACAGGTGTTCAATAAAAACGCAGGTGTTCACGCAGATGTTCAATTAAACGCAGGTGTTTGTTATGCAATGATAACAAAAACGCAGGTGTTTCCAGCAGGTGTTTCCTCTCTTATTTTTGCAATTGCAACTGTTTAATTTGTGCACATGTGTTTCTTCCAGGTGTTCAATTAAAACGCAGGTGTTCACGCAGATGTTCAATTAAACGCAGGTGTTTGTTATGCAATGATAACAAACACGCAGGTGTTTTCTTAAATTATTTTTTCAACTGTTTAATTTATGCACGTGTTTGATGCATTTGTTCAATAAAAATACAGGTGTTCTCGTAGATATTTGTTTATTTCCATTTAATTCCATAAAAAAAAATAACAAGAATTATCAAATTCTTCAACAAATCAATCAACTTAATTGTATTTATATACATATTAAATAATATTCAACAATTACTCGAAAACATTAATTTTTTTTTACAAAACTTGCAGAAATGTTTTGAAAATATTTAAGAAATCAGTTTAACAATTTGTTTTTTTTTTATTATAAAAGTTGATATAATTGTATATAATCAATAATTATAGTAATTGATATGAAATATAGGAAATGTCAAAGATTAATTTAGTTTTATTTTATCCTATTTCATTCTCATCAAATATTAACAAATGTATGAAATTTCACAAATAATTATAATAATTTGCTAGATTCAATTAAACGCAGGTGTTTATTATGCAATGATAACAAAAACGCAGGTGTTTTATTTTTTTATTTTTGCAACTGTTTCATTTATGCACGTGTTTGTTGCATTTGTTCAATTAAAATACAGGTGTTCTCGTAGATATTTGTTTATTTCCATTTAATTCCATAAAAAAATAACAAGAATTATCAAATTCTCCAACAAATCAATCAACTTAATTGTATTCATATAGATATTAAATAATATTCAACAATTACTCGAAAACAAGAAATTTTTTTACAAAACTTGCAGAAACGTTTTGAAAATATCTAAGAAATCAGTTTAACAATTTGTTTTTTTTTATATTATAAAATTTGATATAATTGTATATAATCAATAATTATAGTAATTGATATGAAATATAGGAAATTTCAAAGATTAATTTAGTTTTATTTTATTCTATTTCATTCTAATCAAATATTAATAAATGTATGAAATTTCACAAATAAATATAATAATTTGCTAGATTCAATTAAACGCAGGTGTTTATTATGCAATCATAACAAAAACGCAGGTGTTTTCTTTTTTTGTTTTTGAAATTGTTCATTTTATGGACGTGTTTGTTGCAGGTGTTCAATAAAAATACAGGCGTTCTCGTAGATATTTGTTTATTTCCATTTAATTCCATAAAAAAAATAACAAGAATTATCAAATTCTCCAACAAATCAATCAACTTAATTGTATTCATATAGATATTAAATAATATTCAACAATTACTCGAAAACATGAGTTTTCTTTTACAAAACTTGCAGAAATGTTTTGAAAATATCTAAGAAATCAGTTTAACAATTTGTTTTTATTTTATTATAATAGTTGATAAAATTCTATATAATCAATAATTATAGTAATTGATATGAAATATAGGAAATGTCAAAGATTAATTTAGTTTTTTTTTATCCTATTTCATTCCAATCAAATATTAACAAATATATGAAATTTCACAAATAAATATAATAATTTGTTAAATTAAATTTCCCGAAAACTTATCTTTTATTTACATACTTAAATACACCAATCCCTTGTTTTACACGGTACTTTTATTACACGTTTTCGATTTCGATTTTGCACGGTTAAAAAAATATTTACTTGTAACTTAAAGGAAACAACGAAATTGTAAAATCGATTTACACGGTTTTACATTTAAAAAATTACAATTTCGATTGACACGATAACAAAATGACATTAAGTTAAATAGAAGAAAAAAAACGTAAAGTGTCTAGACGAAAGTAAAAATAATCCGAATGACGATTAACATTCATTTCAATTAAGACAACAATGGGTTGCGACGTTTGTGATGGAAAGCGAGGGGGAGCGAGGATAAATAATAGGGAGATACGTCTTGAATTCATTTGCATGCAGCTACGACTAAGAGAGAGAGAGAGACATAGAGAATGGCCAAAAAAAGATGGGAATTACTGGATTACATGTAGATTCCATTTATAAATGTATGCGCCGTCGGGTTTTCTTTACAATGGGGTTAATCTGGGTATTCGAGAAGCACGCCACGTAGCGCACAATAAAGTGCATAATATTGTCAAGTGGGTGTTTGGATCATTACGGTAGATTACATTCAAATGGCAGCCAAACACACTAGTTTTGGGACAATGCGGCTCGCATTCAATTCCAGTTTTCCTATTATTTTATTATCCCTAATGCGAGAATCGTATGCGAATTCAGCTACCAAAAGAAAAGAAAATAAGAGTGATAATATTATAGGCAATAATATTAAGAATCTGCTTTTATGGGGGTTCCATATAAAATAATAGGTGGAAGTTAGTTGATGGTGATGCTGGCTGGGAATAATGCATCAAGTCTAACCGATATCTCAACTTACTAGTAGATATGTGTGTCACATCTACGATGTGAAAGGTCCAACGAAATGTCATTTACAATAAAAAAAAACTATATATATATATGTGTGTAGGAACCCGGATCATTGTGAATTATGTCATATTACTAGCGCGCGTTGGATGCGAGAACGGCCCTTGATTTCCGTCTTTTACGAGGGTCTTTGTGGATTGATCCCTTTTTCAAACACATAAATATACCGTATGGTCTCTTCTCCCTAAATACCATTAATTCCAGCAATCTCTTGCAAATACCCAACAAATCAGTTTAACAATTTTGTTTTTATAATGCAAATTGATTTATGTATATTTTTCAATATCTATGAAGGAACTAGTAAATGTTATATACTTAAGTTAAAGAGCACAAAGAATAATATACTTTTTAATGATTTTGCAAAGATATAAGAAAGTATATTTATTTGAATTATTGCGAAATTGCAATGAAAATTGTATCAGAAATATAAAGTCTATAAATACCTATATATAACCTATACGGGAAAATGGCGGATATATTCGCCATATCATTGAGATAGGCGATTTCTCTTCTATTTGCAAAAAAAAAGATTTGACTGTATAAAGAGAGAGAAAATCGATCATTTAAATATAAAAATAATTTTGTTTTGTAAATATTTTCAATTTGTTTTTAAATTTTTAAATCGGACTAGAATGAAACCGGACTATTCGAAGCGAGGTATTGCAGTGTTACACACGTATCAATTGTATAATGAGAAAGAAATCGATCAAACATAATTTTTGTTCACTAATTTTGTAGAAATTATTTTCAATTTATTTAATCAAAATTTAGTTTGTTTTAAGATTTATAAATACGATTATAGAGAATACGGACTATTCAAAGCCGCACTATTCGAGATATTGCTGTATTACAAACGTTTCAAATTTAAAAAAAGAAAAAAATCAATGAAAAGTTATTTTGTGTACTAATTTTCTAAAATTTGGTTTGCAACTTTCATATCAGGACTGTAACAAATCCGGACTATTCGAAGCCGAACTATGCCAGGTATTACTGTTACGAACGTTCCAACTGTATAAATGTATAAAAAATTAATTTAGTGTACTAATTTTGTAAAATTTGTTTTCAATTCGTTCAATTAACCCGAACTATTAAAAACCGCACTAAGCGAGGTGTTTCTGTATTACATACGTATCAACTGAATAAAAAGAAAAAAATCGATCGAAAATAGTTTTGTATAGTTTATTTTCAATTTACTCAATTAAAAGTTAGTTTGTCTTGAAATTTTCAAATAGGATTATAGAGAAGCCGGACTATTAAAAACCGCACTATTCGGGGTATTGCTGTATTACAAACGTTTCAATTGTATAAAGAGAAAAAAATCAATCAACAATAATCTTGTGTACTAAATTAGTAAAATTTGTTTTGAAATTTTCTTATGGGAATATAATAAATCCAGACTGTCCGAAGCCTTACTATGCGAGGTTTATTTTCAATAATTTAAAAAAATAAACTTATCCATTCATGATTATTTTTTTTATTAACATATCCTTTTTATAAACTTGACAAATATTAATCTTCGTTCAACATATCTATACTATATATACATTTTTTTATATTGCTATATGAAAAATCCCGATAGGCTTTATGAAGCTCAATTTATGTATAGGTCATATTTCATCCCTTTTTGAAACGGACAGCCTAGGCCATCTCCTAAAGTTACATATTATTTTTTGTGTCCTCTCCTCTACTCTTTTATCCTTCCATCCTTGGCCTTTCTCTCTGCAGAAAACGGTCATCGCTCGATGAATTTTACGCAGAATACAGCATATATGAATGCGAGCGAAAAAGAAACGCATTAGAGAGATCGTTTTATGAGAAGCTTTCAACTGCATCATTGATTCTCAACCAGACGACAGTCGAAAAAAAAAATAACAGCTTTATTTTCTCAGACTCTTAATTATTTTGAAGTATTAATAAACTTTTATAATTCAATTAGTTTCTTTGTAAATTCACCCAGTATAAATTGAGCCTAAAAATATTCATCTTTCAATATATTTCATCATTTTTTACATTGATGTAAAACTTGAAGTTGATTAAAATCCTTAATTACTTCGTTTCATTAATAAAATTACTTATTGGTATGACATTATACGCATTACATAATTAATGAACAAAAACAATCATCTCTTACGTTTACTTATACAAAAAAAAAAGTTTCTGAATGCGAATGTTGAAATTACTGTACATAATAATTGGTGAAAGGCGCCTGGTATGATCCATTAGGCTTTGTCCGTTTTACTCGTCGGACAGACGTAATCCCAGCAGCTCATCAGTATATATACATTAGCGATCTTTTAGTTTAGCAAATCCGCTAAAAAGTTCAACTCGCCTATGGATTGCTAATGGATGTAGTCGAGGGTTTTTCTTTTGATGTGCTTCGGATTCTCGTAAAACGTGAATTCCTCTAAACATACTAAAGGATGGATTAAAAGTTCATCATTAGTTCGGATTAATGTACTTCAATTATGTAATATTAATAATTTATGTTTTCTTTTTGTATTGAAATTATTGATTTCTATTTTTGATTAAACAACAATCAAATATCAAAATGACAATATTTCTAAACTTTACTTATAATTAGATATTTATATACAATACAATGTTATAAAGTGTTTTTTTTTATTAGAGACAAAAAAAAGTTGTAAATTTATGTTTAAGATTAATGAACTTAAGATATTTACGAATGAAATTGTAAATTACAATTGGAAATCGTTCAACTTATATAAATTTTGAACGTATATTTCAGTTAAAAACTTAAAAATAGAATTGATGGAAGCTTTAAACAAAAAATGTGTATTTCTATATAAATTGATGTTCAAAATGTGAATATTTCTAAAGTTTCTAAATAATTATAATTAGAAATTTATATACCAACAAAGTTATAAAACGATTCTTTATTAGAGACAAAAAAGTTATGAATTTATGTTTAAAATTAATGAACTTAAGATATTTACAAATGAAATTGTAAATTACAATTGGAAATGAATCGTCGTTCAAATTATATAAAATTTTAACGTGTATTTCTGTTAAAGACTTATAAATAGCTTTGAATGAAACTTTAAACAAAGAAATAAAACATTTGTAAATAAGATAAAAAAAAGTTGTAAATTTATTGATAAAATTGTAAATTAAAATTAGAAATTAATAGTCGTTCAAATTGTATAAAAATTTTAAGTGTATTTCAGTCAAAGTCTTAAAATTAGAATGGAATTAAACGAAAATGTGTGGCTTTGTATATAAATTCATGTTCAAAATATGAAAATTTCTATACTTTCTACATAATTATAATTACAAAAGTGATTCTTTATTAGAGACAAAAAAAAATGTGAATTTATGTTTAAAATTAACGAACTTAAGATATTTACAAAAGAAATTAATCATTCAGTTAAAGACTTAAAGTTAGTATTGAATGAAAGTTTAAATAAAAAATTGTGAGTTTCTATAAAAAATAATGTTAAAATATTTCAATATTTCAAACCCTTGTAAATAAGACAAAAAAAGTTGTGAATTTATGTTTTAAATTAATGAAATTGGAAATTACAATTGGAAATGAATCATCGTTCAAATTGTATAAAATTTTAACGTATATTTCTGTTAAAGACTTAAAATTAGAAGAGAATTAAACGAAAATGTGTGAATTTGTATATAATATAAATTCATGTTCAAAATATGAAAGTTTCTATACTTTCTAAATAATTATAATTAGAAAAGTGATTCCTTATTTGAAACAAAAAAAAGTTGTAAATTTATGTTTAAAATTAATGAAATTGTAAATTACAATTGTAAATGAATCATCGTTCAAATTGTATAAAATTGTAACGTGTATTTCAGTTAAAGACTTAAAATTAGTATTGAATGAAAGTTTAAATAAAAAATTGTGTATTTCTATATAAATTCATGTACAAAATGTGAATATTTCTAAACTTTCTAAATAATTATAATTAGAATTTTATATACTAACAATGTTATAAGGTGATTCATTATTAGAGACAAAAAAGTTGTGAATTTATGTTTAAAATTAACGAACTTAAGATTTTTACGAAAGAAATTGTAAATTACAATTGGAAATGAATCATTCAGTAGTTAAAGACTTAAAATTAGTTTTGAAAAATTGTGAATTTCTATATAAATTAATATTAAAAATGGGAATATTTCAAACCTTTGTAAATAAGACAAAAACAAGTTGTGAATTTATGTTTAAAATTGATGAAATTGTAAATTACAATTAGAAATTAATAGTCGTTCAAATTGTATAAAATTTTTACGTGTATTTCAGTCAAAGTCTTAAAATTATAATGGAATTAAATGAAAATGTGTGGATTTGTATATAAATTCATGTTCAAAATACAAAAAATTCTATACTTTCTAAATAATTATAATTATAAAAGTGATTCCTTATTAGAGACAAAAAAAATGTGAATTTATGTTTAGAATTAAGTTTAAATAAAAAATTATGAGTTTCTATATAAATTAATGTTAAAATATTTCAATATTTCAAACCCTTGTAAATAAGACAAAAAGAAGTTGTGAATTTATGTTTAAAATTAATAAAATTGTAAATTATAATTGGAAATGAATCATCGTTCAAATTGTATAATATTTTAACGTGTATTTCAGTTAATGACTTAAAAATAGCATTGAATGAAACTTTAAACAAAAAAAATGTATTTCTATATAAATTCATGTTCAAAATGTAAATATTTCTAAACTTTCTAAATAATTATAATTATAAATTTATGTACTAACAATGTTATAAAGTGATTCTTTGTGTTTAAAATTAACGAACCTAAGATTTTCACGAAATAAATTGTAAAATACAATTGGAAATGAATCATTCAGTTAAAGACTTAAAATTAGTTTTGAATGAAAGTTTAAACAAAAAATTGTTCTTTATTAGAGACAAAAAGTTGTGAATTTTTGTTTAAAATTAACGAACTTAAGATATTTACGAATGAAAATTAATATTGAATGAAAGTTTAAACAAAAAACTGAGAATTTCTATATAAATTAATTTTAAAAATGAGAATATTTCAAACGTTTGTAAATCAGACAAAAAGAAGTTATGAATTTATGTTTAAAATTGATGAAATTGTAAATTACAATTGGAAATTAATCGTCGATCAAATTGTATAAAATGTTAACGTGTATTTCAATTAAAGACTTAAAATTAGAATGGAATTAAACGAAAATGTATGGATTTGTATAAAAATTCATGTTCAAAATATGAAAATTTCTATACTTTGTAAATAATTATATATATAATTAGAAATTTATATACTAACAATGTTATAAAGCGATTATTTATTAGAAAGACAAAAAAAAATATGAATTTATGTTAAGAAATAATGAAACTATAAATTACAATTGGAAATTAATCGTCGTTCAAATTGTATAACATTGTAACGTATATTTCAGTCAAAGTCTTAAAATTAGAATGAAATTGAACGAAAATTTGTGGATTTGTATATAAATTCGAAATATCATATGTATATTTATTTTGTGTGTATGTTTGGTTTGGTTTAGACGTCGACATCGTTTATCAATTCGCTGTCCCGTGCATTGATGGATAATCGTTTTGAGCGGAATTTTCTCGTCGCAAACGGGGGGACGGTGACAACGGACTGACGGATTTCAATTTGGGCGCCCTCCTCAGACTCAAAGTTATCCACATGGCCTCCGGCCGCGTTATTTCTTAATAATCGATGGGACGAAGAAGGGCTGAGACGTCGGTCGCAACCACCCCCCAACTCACAAAAACCCTCACGAGAGTCTCAACCGCCCTTCGCAACTCGCTCTTTCTCCCTTACACACATAAGGGTTGTGTATGTATATATACGTGTGTGTCTATCAGGGATTTATAAATTTAATATGAGACGTGCTGCGCGCCCAACGGAGTGATGCGCCACAAATTATTTACGAACAGCACTTTAAGTTATTGCGCACGTCAGTCTGGGCTGCAAAAACAACCACCGCCATCAAACAACAACAATAATTATATGAGTTGATAGTGGTAAAAGTCCATTTGAATTTATATAAAAGTTAATCAATTCAGGTGATGTTATTAACACTATAATAAGTCATATTATGCAATAATAATTATTAGAATTGTTAAAGAAAATAAAAGCTTTTTTTTAGCTCCAAATCAACTTATACAGCTTTTAATAATAACATATTTTAATTAAATAAAAACAAGAGGAAATTTAAGTCCATATTTTTATTGACATTGGCTTTTCTGATATGATTTTTTTAATGTAAAAAATAATAATTAAAATGAATATATGTAAATACACGAATTATCAAGTTTATTAATAATTAATTTCAGTTTTATTGAAAAAGAGGATATAAATAAACAAGTGTATTTACTTCGTTAAGATAAAAATAAACAAATATTTAAAGCTCTTTTCTCCTTTGCAGTTAGTATAGTGAAGTTAGCATAGAAATGAGACCAAAAAACCAAGAAATTTTTGATGAGTGTAAAGGAAACACAGAGCTGAAACATTCACTTGGCACCATAGTGTCGGAATTGTGAGAAAAAGGATCACTGTATCTGGATATGCCCTGACAGGATACATCAATCAAGAAAAGAACTCCAAAAGGTAATCATTAAAATTCAAAATTGTTTATCTTCCGATAAGTGTGAACAAACATATGGAGCGAATACACAGCTCACTCACGACCAACAACATCATTATTGATACATACAAGGAATAAGTCAATAATTCGGAGAATATAGACAAAGTTGAGCTTTTTAAAATATTAAGGATAAACTTCATAAAACAACTTTATATACGTTAGTCTGGTAATAGACTATACCTACATATGAAAGAAATATCAGTCATGAAGAAAAATATAGTTGTTAATACACAAACACATGACGATACACAACTAATTTGTCCATGAAAATCTCACACAAGATACAAGTCTTAAGATTGCCGAAAGGACTGCAGCAGAGGAGCATTAACAGGAAGAATGATATAATGGTAATATATTAGGCAATAAACTCATCATATCGCTGTATTTCTCTCTAGTTATTGGATTTAACGTTTTAAACAGTAATTTTGTTAAGATGTTTGAGTCTTCCCTGTTTTACAAATAAAAAAAAATACTTGAAATGGAACATTTTCTTCCTAGTTTTGTAAATAAAATTGTACAGTTCATTCCTCATCCAGCGTATTTTCAACCATTTCATAATTTCTTAATAATAATTGCAATTGGAAAATTGTTTTTATGATTATTAGAAATGGACTAATTTCACTTTTTCGATAACATTTTATAGTCAAATTCGTTTGATTACTTTACCAAGAAATCGTGCTTCATTGAATGTATGATTACAAATGTAATATACATATCTTTTAATAAAATTACAATTAACTCATTTTTTTACAAAAGTGGACGAAAGTTGCACTTTTACACGGCCCTTTTGAACCATCTCATAACTATTTATATTTATTTCGTGTTTTTTTTTTATTGTAATCCTGGCAACGTCGCGCCCTTAATTACATGGCGACCGGTGCGCCGCCGACTCTAATTAAACTGCAGTATTTAACATACAAATGAAGTTTTGCATAGCGTAGTGTCTTTATGCATTTTATAAAAGCTCAATCCCGGTCGCTTTGACGGTCGCTCGCTCGCTCGCTAACACCATAATTACTGCAACGTTGCCATTAATATTGTTGCGGTTTAGGCCCTAAAAGGGTTTTGTCCAGGAGGCTCGAAGGCACCATTAATACAAGCTTATTCCATTTCACTTGCCCCGATCCCACGATTTACGAGTGACCGCAGCACAAATTACGTGGCGCGCGGGCCGGGAAAAGTGAGTGAAATAGAGAAGCGAAGTTGCCGGAAAAGATGCATCCCTTTTAATAAAGAGCGCGCCGATGGGGAAAGGAATGAAGACGCTTCCAAAATAAATCCATGCGAAGAGAGGAGGTTTTTTTGGAAGAGCAGAAGAAGGAGGACGCGCTCATATTTTCAGAGCACGGTTTCCGCGGCCCTCCTCGCATTTGCATATCGCGACGTTGATTTATCGCCGGCCGCCTCTCCCGTCGCAATTCACTTGGAAATTGTCCTCTCCGCTGCTCCTCCGGTTTGTTTCTCCACTTTTTATATATATTTATTTATCATCATTTCTATATGCGCTCTCCACCAATATTTCGTTCCTCTTTCACCCCCGTGCGCTGTGACATTAAAAGCAAAACATTCAATCCGAGAACCGTGGCCATTCATTTATTCCATTCATTCCGCCTGTCGCAATTCATTTCTCCGCTCCGTTTTTGACAGATGTCACGAATGTTATCAGTCGCTTTATTTCCTTGACACCGTGACAAAAGTACATTAGCCTTTTGCGCATTCGCAAATCAACTGAAACATCGAACGACGGACGACCCTTTCCAACCAACCATCCATCCGTGCGAACAATACCCTCGCAAACACGAAAATAACCCACGAATTGATAAAATGCAGATAGCGTTGATAATACGTTCGAGTCCCAGTTTACAAGGTTATACCCCACATACACGCATTATGATTGTAACAAAAGAAATGTGAAAATCGAAGCTATTGGTTTCTAATTATAGACATCTTGATTTATTAATTACGCTTTTAATTATCATCGACATATTAAATTATATTATTAAACTAATTAATTTTATATAGTTTTATTTATACATTTTTATAGTTTCAATTTTTTCCTAAAAGGTCATCAAATAATAACAAAATTTAATATTTCCATACCATATCTGGATATAAATCTAGATACATCCAAGAACAAAAAAAACAACTCGAAATTAATTTCAGGAAACTCTACTGTCTATTACTGGAAGACTCAACAATTTCTAAAGAAAACAAGTTGCTAATCTATAAAGTAATTTTAAAACCTATCTGGACATATGGAATACAGCTATGGGAAGTCAGCAGCAGATCTAATATTGCGACCATACAAAGATTCCAGTTGAAGATCCTAAAAAGGATCATTGCTACTCCATGGTATATTACGAAGAGGAGAATTCATTCATTTGAAGGTAAACAAATGTAAACAGTGGAGGAAACAATTATGAAAAACAATAGCCGATATCAAAATTGACTAGACAGACATCCAAACGTACTAGCTGTCAATCTTCTGAACAATAGCCTAACAACACAGCGACTGGATCTACCATTGAGATTCAACAAATAAGTAAAGGATAAACACCAATGGGCGATGTCCAATTTAAATCTTGTCAAGCGCAAGATCATTTACTAAATATTTTTATTATAGAACATTAATGAGTTTAAAAAAAAACATATTTCCATAGAATAATTATAATAAAACAAGTCAATTTCTGCAAATGGGTATTAACCAAAGGTCATTCAACCTGGTTAGAACCTTTTTTTTTTTACAAAACTCTTTATATAAATATTGATGTTTGAATGATAAATTTGATTATTACTACCCTTTCACTAATTGACCAACTTTATTCAAGTAATTAGCATTAAATGTATAATGTTTTCTAAACACAAATACTTTTTATAGGCATAATTAATCATTGGGATGATTATATAATTCAGTTTATATGTGAATATTTCAATATGAAATAAATATGAATCTTGTAATTTTTTGTACATAATGTTTGGTGGACGCGCCGTGTATTTATATAAAAAAGTATACTTTTACTAACTAAAATTATCACATTCATATCACATTCAATAGTAATATTTAAATTTATAAAGATTTAAAAACATTTTTTTTATAACGTGTAATTTTATTCACAATCTGTTCATCAATGTGAAATTTGAGTAAATTTGTGAAATTGTTACCTTTATTCATTTAAATATGTTTGTTTGAAAATGTTTCAATGCTAAATAAATATTAATGTTCTAAGGAGAAACAAAATGTGTATAAAAATTGATACATTTTGCAAGAAATGTTATATTATTCAATGTACAAAATAATCTAAATTTTAATAAAATTACTATGAAAATCAAAATTAATAATAGTTAACTATGTAAAATAAATTGTTTTTTGTGAAATTAATAATTCTACTTTAAGTGATTTAAGTAAAAACACAATTAATATCAAGTTTTTAAATTAAAAACTTTTATAATTCTGTATACTTAAAAATTAGTGGATGCGCCGGCTATGTCTGATTTTTTTTTTGTCAATTTAATGAAATTCATAGACAAGTGTTTATTAATTTGTACTGAAAAATAACTAAAAAACTATAAAATGTAAAATTGAATTTGTAAATTTATAATAAAGGTTGTCCCACAATTAACGCAAGATTTGAATTAAATAGAATTTTGTAATTGTGATAAAAACTGTGTTTTCAATTTAATTCAAATCTAGCGTTAATTTTGGGACACCCTTTATAATTGGTGAAAACAGCAATCATTTTCATTCAAAACTCAAATCTTATTTATATAAAAATATGTTTCTATCTCAATTTAAGCATACAAAATCAATTCATAACTTTCATTCATTCATGCTTTCTCATTATTTATATTAGCTCACTTTAAAATTCAAAACTATCATTAATGCTTTCTCATTAAACTTGTATACATTTATAATTACTTAAAGTTACAACAATCTAGATAGTAAATGAAACGGCTGTGTTAATTGCCAGGAATGTTATCAGTCACACAGTTCTTTTTTTGTCCATTTCCTCAACACCACGACAAACGTACATTCGAAATTCGCATTCGCAAATCAACTGAAACATCCAACTCGGCATCCGCACTTCCATCCATCCGAGCGAACAATAGCACACAGGAAAATACCGCACAAATTGATAACATGCGAAACAGCATTGATTACACCAACAGATTAAAAGGTCACAGATACTTACTCATTCATACTTAACACAAAAAACTATTAAGCTATAGATTATAATTATTTAGATTTATCAAATTAATTTAAACAAAAATAGATTTTTTAAGTATTACATCATTTAATTTGTACATTTGTTATATAATAGTTGGAATTGTGTGTGTATATAATAAATGGGTTCAATATAACAGCGGTTGTCTGAAATCTGAGGCGGTCACGTAACAATCGAGTATCGATCACGTGGGGCATTTAATATTGGACGTTCTAACGTAGTCATTTACATTAGTGCCGAATTGATATGGGCATAAACTGCTCGGATTAATATTTGCACGGGAATCGATTCTATCTATTGGTTTCCAAGCATCGTGTTGCGTTAATTTTACACATATTCCACATAAATACTTGCAAATTAAATTGCGTCTACTGTGTACATTTTCTAACGAAAATTCTGTGTGCAAAGTTCATTAGTGGATGAAAGCTGCGGGTTTATTTGATTCTAACTACACACAAGCAAATATAGTTTTTAGAAGTATACATTGTTATTATAGAAATGTTTACAATAATTAAATATATTTTGTTGACAAAATGCAAGTTTTCAAAGGGTTTTGTAAGTAAAACGATTGATGTAATAAATCAATTAAAAATTGAAGTTTTGTAGTAGAAATGTTGGATGGAAACAATAAAATATATCTTATTCGAATTGGAAGCAGGGATACGCGTTTTTGGAGCGGTTCGATAATTGACTCGGCTCGAGGGTGTAGCTCGCTAATGCACTTTCGCGGTACTTTGTCAAAGAAATAACGAGTTCTGTAACATCTGTCGAATGAAGCAATAATAACAACAGCAACAAACAAAAAAATACTGCGATCGTTCGAAACGTGCATTAGTCAAATGCAGACGTAATATACGGAAAAGCGTTTTATACGGATTGAAAACATTATAATTTATGTAGACGCTTTTTCTGCAGCTAAAACGAAGCTTCGAATCCTCGAAATCGATCTTGTAGTAAATAAAAAAAAGATTAGAATTCGTAATGTAATCAATGGAAAAATCACGTTTATATCTGATATTTTACTTTAACAGTTCTTTTCTTATAACAGTTCATCAGCTTTTCAGACACACGTTTTAGATTGTGTTTATTTGTCAAATTGCCGTTTGTAGATTACATTTTGTAAACCATGGATAATTAAAAAAAATGTGTTATTTTCATTGTAAAATAGAAGAAATGATGAATGAACTTGGGATTAAGCAACCGAGATTGGTGATTAGAGACAAGCCAAACCTCTTCCAGAACAATGTTTCTACTTGTCCATGCTTCATATTCATTACACGAATATTTAAAAGCTTTTAATCTATGCTTGTTTTTTTTATTTATTTTTTAAATTTTGAATAAAGTAGATCAAAAAATAATGATACAAATGCTCGATGCTTTTAGGTAATTACTAACTGTAAACATTTTATTGCTGAAAAATGAGTTTTCTTAAGGTAAAAATGTGAACAAAAAAATATAATAAATGTATTAATTAAGAAAGTTTAATAGATCGTTAAATGAAAGCAATAAGTTTAGTTTATTAAATAATTACATGATTTTAATTATTCATAATTATTGTAGTATGTTTTTTTTTGTTATTAATGAATTGAATGAATTTTAATAATAATTATTAACTAATAAGTGCAGTTTTTATTTGTAAATATTATGTTTGGAATATTGTTGAAAAGTTTTGAAATTCTTCAATTTTATTTGATTTCTTAAGTGTCTCATTATATTCAAACAAGTTTTGTACAGATACAAATCGTCATTTCTACATAAATTGTGAAAAATCTGTGAGTTAATATAATAAAAAAGTGGTAAAAAAGATAAATGTAGTAATTAAGAAAGTTTAACTCATCGTTAAATGAAAGCAATAAGTTTAGTTTACTAAATAATTACATGATTCTAATAATTCATAATTATTGCAGTATTTTTTTTTTGTTATTAATGAATTGAATGAATTTTAATAAAGATTATT
The DNA here is from genome assembly GCF_001412225.1 of Nicrophorus vespilloides. Classification (NCBI taxonomy): domain Eukaryota; kingdom Metazoa; phylum Arthropoda; class Insecta; order Coleoptera; family Silphidae; genus Nicrophorus; species Nicrophorus vespilloides. The sequence continues at coordinate 61,992 of NW_017099813.1, forward strand.
ATATTTACTAATAAGAGCAGTTTTCATTTGCAAATATTTTGTTTGGAATATTGATGAAAAGTTTTGAAATTCTTCAATTTTGTTTGATTTCTACATAAATTGTAAAAAATCTGTGAGTTAATATGAAATGTGATAAAAGAAGTTTAACAGATTGTTAAGTTGAAGCAAGTTTCATCAAATAAATATTTTTTCTTTATTTTATTCATTAATAAATTTTAGTAATAATTATTATATTTACAAGTAAGTATAAAAAAATTCTTCAATTTTACTTATTTTCTCATTATAATCAAACAAAATATTCAATTTCTATATAGATTATTATAAATCTGTGACTTAATATAAAATAAAAGTAGTTAAAATAAAGAGAGAATGAAATAATGGATCGTTAAATGTGAAGCAATAAATTTTATTTGAATAATTACAAGATTCTAATTATTCATAATTATCGACCATTTTTTTTGATATTAATGAATTGAATTAATTTTAATAATAATTATTATATTTACTACTAAGGGTAATTTTCTTTTACAAATAGACTTTTGGAATAATGTAAAAAGTTTAAAAATTCTTCAAATTTACTGATTTTTTAAGTGTCTCATTATATTTAAACAAGTATTCTACAGGTACAAATCGTTATTTCTGTATAGATTATTAAATCTATAAAATATAATATAAAAGTGTTTAAAAAGAAAGCAAGTAATAGTAATAAAGAAAGTTTAACAATGGAAGCAATAAGTTTGCACTATTTTTTCTTGATATTGATGAATTAAATCAATTTTACTAATATTTAATAATTTTCTTTTCGTTTACAAATTTTTTTTGGGAATTTCGTAAAAAAAGCATTAAATTCTTCAACTTGACTAATTTTTTAAGTGTCTCATAATATTCAAACAAGTTTTCGTAATTTCTATATAGATTATTAAAAAATCTGTGAGTTAATATAATATAAAAGTGTTTAAAAAGAAAGAAAGAAAGAAAGTAATAGTAATAAAGAAAGTTTAACAATGGAAGCAATAAGTAATAATTGGAAGCAATAATAATAATGTCCTATTTTTTCTTGATGTTGATGATTTAAATTAATTTTACTAATATTTAATAATTTTATTTTCGTTTACAAATATTTTTTGGGAATTTTGTAAAAAAAAACATTATATTCTTCAATTTGACTAATTTTTTAACTGTCTCATAATATTCAAACAAGTTTTCGTAATTTCTATATAGATTATTAAAAAATCTGTGAGTTAATATAATATAAAAATAGTTAAAAAGAAAGAAAGTAATAGTAATGAAAAAAGTTTAACAATGGAAGCAATAAGTTTGCCCTATTTTTTCTTGATAATGATGAATTAAATCAATTTTACTAATATTTACTAATTTTCTTTCCGTTTACAAATATTTACATTCAAATTCTTCAATTCTACTAATTTTTTAAGTATCTCATAATATTCAAACAAATTTTCTATATAAATTTCAAACAAATTTATATATAAATTAATAAAAATCTGTGAGTTAATATAAAAGTAGGTAAAAACTAAAGAAAGTTTAACGGATCTTTAATAGGAAGCAATAAGTTTGCCCTATTTTTTCTTATTATTGATGAATTAAATCAATTTTACTAATATTTATTAATTTTCTTTTCTTTTACAAATGTTTTTTGGGAATTTTGTAAAAAAAAACCATTAATATTCTTCAATTTGACCAATTTTTTAAGTGTCTCGTTATATTCAAACAAATTTTCGTAATTTCTATATAGATTATTAAAAAATCTGTGAGTTAATATAATATAAAAGTGTTTAAAAGACTGAAAGAAAGAAAGTAATAGTAATAAAGAAAGTTTAACGGATCGTTAAATGTGAAGCTTTGAAAAGTGCGAATTGCATTGGACTTTTATCCGTAAAGGTGCGTCATTTGTTCTCCGTTGCAGTTTCAATATCAATTTAATTGCGTCGATGCGAGTAGAATCCGGAATAAAAATGAAATCCGTCGAGGTGCGCGAAGGGTAATCCTCCCTCCGGAAAGTTTTAAGTGAGTGGATTTTTGTAAGACAAGTCTCCCCCATTCTCTCTCTCTATATATATATATTTTTTTCTGTAGCCGAGAGTCGAAGCTAAGAAAGAGAAGGAGGAAGAGGAGGGTTGATGCAGCTCCTCTTGATGGGTGTTACGATGATTCGACCCGGAGTTTAAACTCTTCGGGCGGAATTAATTCGCCCCGGAGACGAAACTTTGCACCAGACCCAAAACGCACTCAACCTAGGTGTATTAAAAATGATAATACCACCCAACAAGTTTCTTTTATATTTGTTTTATCTTGCGTCCTTCTCCACTCCCTCAAACCCCTACTTTTTTTTTATTATTATTCCCATTCCTGAAAACCCTCCGGGTTGGCTTTAAAATGTTCATTAAATTCTGTCAACAAGTCTTTGCGGCTCTCATGTATGCACGTATATATATAACTACGTGTGTGTATATATAAAGTAAATGTTTGTGTATGGGTTTGCGTTTGGGTCGCAGCGGGGAACTTAATTAATGAATTCGTTAAAAAAATATGATGCAGTAGTAGTAATATGATGCCGGATTGGCATTAATATAAACAGCATCGGAATTAATTAATTCCGATTGCTGGGCAAACAACTTCACGCCGCTCGGAGCTGCCTCCAAACATTGCGAAATTAATTGCGAGCCAAGTTTGATGGTGCGAAAGGCGGGAAAAACAAATTGGAACGTTACAGAGCTGCTGCTGCTGCTTTATATATATATGTGTGTGTATACATACATGTATGTTTACTTGTGTGTGTGTGTATGGCAACGGGATTCGAACCTCCCCCACACCCTAATGGAACCGCCCCCGCGGCGGCAGTAAAACAATTTCTCGCGCGTGATTCCCGGCACCGTCAAAAAATTGAACGAATGGGCCGTAAACGTGCACGGACGGAAACTGGTTATATAATTTATTCATAATCCATATTTACGGGGTGCAAGAGGTGGTGTGTAAGTGGAGATGGTTGGAGGTGGTAAAATGGGTCGAAGAAGAGGGTTTGGCGTTTGTTGGGTTTTGTGTAAGAATGTTCTCAAGAGGTACACACAGCCGCCCGTGCCGTAAACACTGATGGATATTTACGAGGCCGTAAAAAAACCCTAACGTGACGTGTGCAGCGGAGGGGCGGGCGTCGCGGCGCCCACCATCCCTCGACGACGCGCCTTTCAATTATGCAGCGGATTAAGTTCACCGTATGTTTTACAACGTTATTTGGAAACACCGGTGTAACGTTTATTCTTCAATCGATTATTTTTTCATCAGTGAAGAATAGTGAGTACACACTATGAATTATATGAGACACATGCTTTTCATGTATATTCGCTAATAATAAATTAATAATTTTATATAATCATAATCAATTAATTGTTACAAAGGGCTATTGACCACAATTTTACATAATATTAACCAATGACAAGTTAACTTTGATGTATTTGGTCACGTATTTTTGTCAATATATACGACGTAACCATTTGAGGGGTTAAAACTTATAGATTTTAGTAATTGACAAAGGTTTATGTAACATTACAAGAACAGTATGGATCAACTTTTACATTTATAAAGCATCATCGTAATTTTTCTAACATCGTAAAAGAATTTAGTTCTATTTACTCATTAAAGTTGTAATTTTTAACAAACTTATTAAATTATAATATTTTGATATTATTTCAATTAATTAATTGTGTTATATTAACTTTTATATTTACTGAATATTGAAACTTTAATGTTAACAAATGTTATATTATGAAAAAGAATGAGCGAACATTCTAAAATGAAAGAGAAGAAATAAAAATAGTTTCTGTTATTGATACATGATGCGAATATATTCGTCATAAGCGCTACTCAATACAAGAGACCATGACGAATATATACGATATAACCACTTGAGGGGTTAAAACTTATAGATTTTAGTAGTAGTAGTTGGTATACCTGACAAAGGTTTATGTAATATTACAAGAACAGTATAGATCAACCTTTACATCTATAAAGTAGCAACGTAATACTTCTAACATCGTAAAAGAATTTTGTTCTATTTACTCATTAAAGTTGTAATTTTCAACAAACTTATTAAATTAATTTAATTAAATCATTTTACTGTAACATATCCAATATTTTCAATTAATTAAATGTGTTGTATAACCTTATATATTTACTGAATATTGAAACTTTAATGTTATAGTAACAAAACATTCTCAAATGAAAGAGAAGAAATAAAAATAGATGTTTCTGGTATTGAATAAAACATTTAACATTGAGTTAAAGTTATCTTATTATAAGTGTACTTCATGTATCATGTATTTTTCTATTATGTTTGATGATATCATAAAGTTTTGTGAAGATCAAACTGTTGCTGGAAAACTCTTGAAACTACACTTGAATCTCAATAATATTGTACTATAATATTTCAATGTTTACACAACGTAATAATTTAATATATAGTTTTTGATCATTGATTGTATTAACTAAATCAATCTAAATTAGAATATTTGAGTAAAGATTTAAATTATTTAACAGTTGTTGAGAAGTTAAATTTCAAAAATCTCTATTTCTTACATGTGAGTTTGGATTTATTTTCATTAATATTAATGTCGAGTCTTCATATGCTTTGAAAAATATCTTAATTTCTGCTAATTAAGGACAAACATAATGACTTTTTTCTCAATTAAACTGTTAAGTAGTTAAACATTATGATTTTAATGTACAGTAAACAATAAGTCTCAAATCGACTGTTAAGTTTTCAAATATATTTATGTTTGAAAAGATGTTGAATTCTTCTAATTATGGTCAAAAATAATGTCTCAATAATTTCAATTTCACTGTTAAGTCTTCATATGTAGTTTTATTTGAAAAGAAGATGTTTTTTTTCTAATTATGATCAAACATGATGAAAAGATGTTGAATTCAAACTTTAATGTTCAGTAAACTTTAAATATCACTTTCACTGTTAAGTCTTCATATGTATTTATGTTTGAAAAGAAGATGTTTTTTCTAATTATGATCAAACATGATGATTTTAATGTACAGCAAACAATAAGTCTCAATTGAACTGTTAAGTCTTCATATTAATTTATGTTTGATAAGAAGATGATTTCTTCTAATTATGGCCAAACATGACGATATAAGTGATGAATATACTTAAAGTCTCAATTCTACTTTTAAATCTTAATAAAGATTCATTTGTTCAAAGATGTTCATATAATTATGATCAAACGTGATGATTTTGATGTTCAGTAAACATTAAGTCTCAATTAATTTATGTTTTCAAAGTCTCAATTTCACAGTTATGTTTTCAAATATATTTATGTTTGAAAATATGTTGAATTCAAACAAGATAATTTTAATGTTCAGTAAACTTTAAATATCACTTTCACTGTTAAGTCTTCACATGTATTTATGTTTGAAAAGAAGATATTTTTTCTAATTATGATCAAACGTGATGATTTTAATGTACAGCAAACAATAAGTCTCAATTGAACTGTTAAGTCTTCATATGGTAATATGTTTGATAAGAATATGATTTCTTCTAATTATGGTCAAACATGATGATATAAGTGATCAAAAAATTTAAAATCTCAATTCTATTGTTAAATCTTAATACAGATTCATGTTTTCAAAGATATTCATATAATTATGATCAAACGTGATGATTTTGATGTTCAGTAAACATTAAGTCTCAATTTGACTGTTAAATCTTCATATTAATTTATGTTTCTAATTATGGTCAAACATGATGATTTTAATGTATAATAAAAAATAAGTCACAATTCGACAGTTATGTTTTCAAATATATTTATGTTTGAAAAGATGTTGAATTCAAACAAGATGATTTTAATGTTCAGTAAACTTTAAATATCACTTTCACTGTTAAGTCTTCACATGTATTTATGTTTGAAAAGAAGATGTTTTTTCTAATTATGATCAAACATGATGATTTTAATGTACACTATAAAATAAGTCTCAATATCACTGTTAAGTCTTCATATGAATATATGAATAGATGTTGATTTCTTCTAATTATGGTTAAAAATGATGATATAAGTGATCAATAAACTTAAAGTCTCAATTTGACTGTTTAATCTTCATATTAATTTATGTTTTTAAAGTCTCAATTTCACAGTTAAAAATATGAATTTATCTTTTTGATATGTTGATTGCTTTGAATTATGCGCAAACCTGAAGACTATTTTGTTCATCAAAGATTAAGTCAAATTGAGTTATGTTGATTGCTTTGAATTATGATCAAACATGATGATGATAATTTTTCGTTGATTCTGCAGAGTATTGATCTGCAGCGTGGGTATATGTATGTGCACTTAAAGTTGCCACCAGAGGCCCGAACATGAGCCACTCCGTTGCCATAAATCGCGCATCGCGCGGCGCTATCTGCCGCCCCCCGCCACCGTAGGACGCGCGGAGCTGCGGGGGCGGCAGCAGTGAGCCACAACCGCATCAGCCGTAAATTTCCCGCCAGCTCGCTTCTTAACGCCAACCATACGCTTCCTACCTCTCACATGAGAAAAGTATACAACATAAAACGAGCAAGAAAATCTTGCACCCAAACCACAATTTTTGTTGCCTGCAACCGAACCCCGCGCGCGCCCTCACGTCAAATTGAAACTCTAATTAGTCTGAGATGTCTGTTCCACCTGAATACCTGCTAATCCTCCGCAAAGTTTTCACTTCAAATGCCACACAGTTTGCGCCAACAAAACAGACACGTGAAATATTTACTTTAACTCCACTGAAAAGTCTCGAACTTTTCTAGTGCAACCGTTCAACTTCTATCAGAGTCAGTTTGTCGACTCGTTCATTAATTACATACGCGGATAATTGAAATCCATTAGAAAGTTATGATTTCTATTTCGTTCTACTCAATGTTCTGTTTCATACTTTTCTTTAAGCTCCCCAATTCCAATTCCATCTTGATGAATTGAATCCAATTACCAAAGCATTTGATTATTTGACCTATTTCACGTCGGTTATGGTGAAGATTATGTTATTTCGGTGCACTGCAAATCATGAACTTTGGTAATTAGAATGTTCATCAATATTGCTTGAGTTATTTCTAATTTAAAAAGAATACGACACATTTTTTCTCTTCAAATTTAAGAAAATATATCTTCTGAAGGAGTTGTCTATATGGAATTAATTATAAAAGAATCTATTCAAATTAAAAAAAAAACAGATTTGAGTTGAAAAAACATCCTGAATGTAGTGAATTTGTTTCTTTCATACTTTACAATTAACGTTTTACCTAAAGTCAATAGAAAAAGTCATTAATAAAATAAAATAGAATTTTTTAACAAATATCGAAATAATTGTTTAATTAAAGAAAAACAAATATAAATATTTTCTATTGAAAATAAAAAGAGAGTAATAATTTTTGTCTTCCCAAAGATTCCCAAATTATTATTAACTATATTCTTTTGCATTATTTTGTAGCAGTACAAATCTATTAATTTCAATTAAACTCAATTTAGTTCAAATTTATATGTAAAGTCAAACATGCTGCATTGCACCAAAGTTTACTTTGGTAACATCTTGTTTTCAAGTTAGTTTTGGGTTGCATTTGTAGTATCCCTTAGTACTTTTCACTGAAGTTTGAGTAAGAATTAATCTTCATTATGAAGTCAATATTTGTTTTGCAAATTATACTTAATAAAATAATATTTATCATGAAAATATTATTTTATTAAGTATAATTTGCAAAGTATTTATTTCAAAGTTACAATTGATCTTTTTATAAGTAAATTATTTACATTTTTTACTGCTACATATTTATTTATAAAATATACTTTTACAAACATTTTCAGTGAAAGTGTGCATAATTGGAAATGCAATTTCAATTCGTTGATTTTTTATGAAGTTAGACAAATAAAAGTGAAATAATTTATAAAACAATTTTTGTAATCACTAGTTAATATTATAAAAATGAATAAAATAAAAAACGGTTGTTTATTTATAACTTTGTAGTTTTTGTTAAAAACATAAAATTGTTTTCAATTAGAATGATAAAACAAATGTTGATTAAGATTTTAATAATTTATTAACTTCCAAGTAGATAAATTGATATTTTCTATCACAAATAAAATGATTACTAGTAAATATATAGAATAATGACGTTTTTTTTGTAAATATTTTGTTAATCTTTTTGTAAAAAGTACCACAGATGGGTCAGAGTGACCCACCTGATATTTGTTTTTGTTCGCATTTTATTATGGGGATTGAGAGGTACTTATTATATCTATGTTTGTGAAGTGTATTTCGGGTCAAAATGACCTGTCTATATTTATTTGGATTTCAAAGTAGAATAACTAGTACTAAAATGGGGAAAAAATAGTAATTCTAATATAAAAATACAAAAAAAAACTGATATTATACATTTATATAATGAGACTAAAGCAAGTGTGGATGCAGTGGTGATAAAAAATGTGGCTTTCTTTCATTGTATAATTCGATCATGTCAATAGAAGAGTTATATATGAATCCTCGCTATTGGGAAAGAAGAATTCTTTGGTAAAACAAGCAGGAGGTGAGTTGTTTGAACTATATATGCATGATCAAATGCGCAACCAAAAAAATTCCATGAAAACCAAATGTAAGAGGTATTGTTTTCGACCAAACAAAAGAAGAAAACCTCAACGTATTGTGACATATTGACAAAACTTTCATTTTGAGCAATAAAATCAGTTTTAAATCAGTTTATTTTGTTTAATATTTAAAGTACGGGTCATTTTGACCCATATATACTTGCAATTTCAGTAGTTTAAACCGTAACTACTGGTAAATTTATATGCTTTTACTGTAATGCATTTTTCATTGTCTATATTGATTTAGTGATTATCAATAATGATTTGTATATTGGATGACTTATGGTTGAAGTGTGTATGCGGTTATAATTGAATTTGATAGTCGTTATGAAATGTTCGAATTTCCATTGGAATCCAAAGTGAGATAACAAGCGCGCACCATCTTGCATAAGATCCTCAATGTCTAAATCCCTATTAGGGGGTATTAGAGCATCGAGTGTACAGTAGTCTAAATAGTCTGTTTCGAGGTTTCGATTGGCATTTAAGTGGGTTTGAAAGGTGGCGGTTGGTATTGCCGGAGCTTGTGCATAAGTGCACTTAAGAGAGCGGAATCGATGGGGCGTCCCGTCGTTTTAGCCATCCGCCACCCCCAGAGAAATACAGAGAGTAAGCGAGAGAGAGAGAGACGACCCTTTATGCTAAGAGCCCTGAGTGCATCTAACAATATTAAGACGTCGCATGCATCCGAAAATATCGCATCTGGGGAGGCGGTCGAACAATGGGGCGAGTCCGACCTCAAAATCTAGCATGCGATATTATTGCCGGCAACTCTAAATCTTTTCGAGTCAGCTAATTCCGCCGCCCCCGTAAGCCGAAGTTCTTGGGGGAGGCTTAAGTGAATGGAGTGTTAAACGCGTAGTGAGCTCGGCCTAAGCGGGTGCAGGAGGAGGAAAACGAGGAGTAGATGGAGGACGAGGAAGAGGTTGAGAGTTCGACTCCCACAGCCACCCTTCAGCTTTGTATTGAATTACGGCGCGCGCGAAAATTAGATTGACATTATGGTTGAACACAAAACCGTCAGATCATCCAAAACGCTCCAACTCCAGATCACTCGCACATGTATTAAACTAAATAAGTAATTTTGGTCTATTCAACTCGGCTCCACTGTCTGCGCCACAGCCAGAAGTTATTGAATGCAGGGCTTCGCATACTCTCCCACACAATCCATATATACACGTACACTTACACCTATACACTAACACACACATGCGAAAACTCTCACAAAGCAAAGTTCGTGACTAACTTTACACTGAATATGTATCGAAGGCTTATTATTGTTACAACGCTGCGCCCTACTTACCAATTCCGAAAAATAACAAAGGCAACGGAATAAGCAACGGCAGCAAGATAACACCAGAAAGTTCCACACCGCGAAATTGAAATTTCTTTTAAATGTTCGTAACATTAAACTCTTCATTCAACAATAATGCCCAAGAAAATCATATACTTTGTATTATTTTTACGCATTCAATAAAAGCATTTTTAAATCTGTATTTTTTCTTCGAATTTTATTTATTTGGAATTAATATTAAAGACTTCAACATCAAGTATATACTTATAATTTTCTATTGAAATATTCTATTTTTGTGCTAATATTTCTACTGAAATTATTATAAGAAATAATGAAAAAATTCATTTCAAATTTAACGGTTAATTTCACAGAAAATATTGATTTTACTAATATCTGATTACACACGTTTTATTCATTGGAATGTTCATTAAAATGTTCAATTGAAACGTTCGTTTTCTTATATTTTCTGGTAACAATTCTATTGAATTTTTTTATAAGAAATAATGAAAAATTGTATTTCAAATTTAACAGTAAATTATATAAAAACTATAAAACCCACTAATATCTAATTACACTTGTTTTGTTCATTTGAATTTCAGCTTTCAAACCTTTCAGCTTTAACGTTCTTTATGTACAAAGTTCAATTGAAATATTCACTTTTTTTATATGAAATAATGATTTTTTTATTTCAAATTCCTTAAATACTGTTAATGTTACTAATATCTTTTATTCATTTTTTCATTAGAATTTCAGCTTTTATATAGTCTTTAACAAAGTTTATATATATTATACGAACTGAGTAATTGACTAAAATGTAAACACAGTCGAAATTTTATTACTACAATTTTAATAGTGAAATACAAAGATACTATTCTTACTAGAAATATACAATTAGATACATTTAATACATTAAAATTTTAGGTTTTAAGCGAGTATTCAATCATTTTTGTGATTTTCACAGAACTTGACAACAACGTAACAAGCAATTATTTTTAATTAACTCTTTTTTTTATAATTAATGAAATAACTAGTATTTATTGAATAAAATATAAACACAAATAAAGTAAATCAAGTAATGTTTGATAAACAAATGTTAATTAAAAAATAATTTATATTTATTTTGTAATTTTACCTTTTATGTTTAAAATAATTATAAAATATATATTTCCAATTAAAACCGGATTTAATGAACAATTAAAATAAATCCATTTTTGTTTTCTATAAAAACAACAGATATTTTCATTATTTTGATGTTATTTACGTTGATTTTGTGGCACAATAATAATTTACCTTTGTAATGAAAATAGTGTATAAATTGGCAATTATACAGCTTTTATTATGGTCATTTTAAACTTATTTCAGCTGCCCAACGAATTATTTTTAATAATTTATTTATAATAAAAAAAATAGATAATTAAATAAACAATTTAATGAAAAAGTTATTGACTTTAATACATTATTATTTAAAATATTTATATAATAGAAATAAAGTATTAATTGAAACTTTAATTTACTTAATTTTGATTGTAAATTATATGAAAATTCTTTACTGTACACAAATCTAATTAAATACGTCTCACTCATTGGAATTCCATCTGTCATAAGTGTACTAAATCAGATGTGAGCCTATCACAGAATTTGAGTAATTCACTAAAATGTAAAGACACAATTTTCTTACAATTCAAGTTATATAAACTCAATTTTTACAGTAAATTTCATGAACACTCTTTACAATACAAATATCCAATTAAATATGTTCCACTCATTAAAAAACGTTTTCACTCAAAGAGCATTTAAGCATATCGGACTATACCAGAATTTGAGTAATTTGTTAAAATATGTAAATACATTATTTTATAAACTTGAAATTTGTAAACTTCAATTTTCACAGTAAATTACATAAAAACTTGTTTGGACTACAAATATCTAATTACATACGTTTAACTAATTGGAATTTCGTCTTTCATATGAGTATTTAACCATGTCTGTGACTATAACAGAATTTTAGTAATTCACTAAAATGTAAAGACATTACTTCATTATACTTGAACTTTTTAAACTTCAATTTTGATAGTAAATAACATGAAAACTTGTTTACATTACAAATATGCAAATAGATATGTTTCAGTCATTTTATCTTTCAACTAACTTTTTAGTCATATCTGTAATTATACCAAAATATGTGTAATTCACTAAAATATAAGACATTATTTTTTTACACTTTAAATTTTATAATTTCAATTTTGACACTAAATTACATAAACACTCTTTTTAGTATAAAAATCTAATTAAATACTTTTCACTTATCGGAATTTCATCTTTCATGCGATTATTTAACCATATCTGTAACAATTGTAGAATTCAATAAAATATAAAGACATTATTTTTATACACTTGAAATATTACAACTTCAATTTTGACAGTAAATTACATGAAAACACTTTTCAGTACAAATATCCAATTACATTCGTTTTACTCATTAGAATTCCATCTTTCATATGAGTATTAAATCATATCTATGACTATCGCAGAATTTGAGCAATTCATTAAAATGTAAAGACGTTACTCTTTGACAAATTACATTTTTTTAACCTGAATTTTGACAATAAATTACAAACAAAGGGTTTGTGTTACGAATCTCCAACTCGGCACATTTTATTCACCAGAATCTTAGCTTTAATATGAGTATTTATTCAGATATATAAGTAATCTACAATTTGAGCAATTCACTAAAATGTAATTGCATTAAACAATTCTTAATGTAATGTTGTAATAAAATTAACATGTTTGATATTGTATATAATATAGCAATAAAGCTATAATAACAATGCAAATGAATCTTAACAACCTGAATAATACATTTGTTATGAAAAGATTTGGTTTTATTATGCGTCCGTTAATGTAGGTCCGAAATAAAGGCATATTGTTCCGTTCGGGTATATAATACAAGGCTACATTACATAATTCGGTTTTGTTGAAGGGTCCTCACGCGAGATGGCAATATGCAGTCACGTGAAACGGCATTACCGTTCTCGCCCTCCTTCAGGATCCGATTTAATTACGAAAATTATTCGCGTTTCGCTAATGAGAGTGCACGGCTTCGATAAAATACCCGGCTCCTCCACCATTTACTTTTTTTTTCAACATATTCGTTTACTTTTTTTTGCAATTCCTTTTTTTTTGTCTGTTTTTATATATATATTTTAGGGTGGAACGGGTCGTGCAATATGTTGCGGCAATTAATTAAAACGGCGGCCGCCTGGGCACAAATGGAGTCGTAATCATAAAAACGTCCAGGGCAAAAGCGGGATGAATACACCATTCGAATACCACCAGCTTTTGCACCCTTCTGTATATATATATATATATGTATGTATACTGCGTTCACAATTTTTTTTTGGTCACAAAAAAAATCGCGAAAAAATAAATTTATATTTATACTCTTTTGGTAAATAAATAAAAAGGCAAAAATAAATAAATCTTCTATTAATGCATGTACTGGATTAAGGTTTATTAATTGAAATATACAATATTATTTGTTTAAGATTTTTGTATTGACTCTAAAATAATTTCAATTTGAACACAGATTAAAAATTTCATTTTTCATTTCAAAATACTGAATAATCATAAATCCTATTAAAAGTAGTTTATTTATTGTAATTTTAGCTTTAATATGAGTATTTAGTCATATCTGTGACTAGTGTACAATTGAAGTAATTTACTAAAATGTAAATGTATTGTTGCAATTTAATTACTTCAATTTTCATTGTGAATTGCACCAAAGCTATTGGTGCTACAAATGTCCAATTAAATGCGTTTTATGCATAGGAATTTCAGCTTTCATATGAGGATTTAATCATGTTTGAAACTATCATAGAATTTGAGTAATTCACGATCCATTGCTTTTTTTTACTTGGTTTTTAACACTAAATTACCAAAAAACTGTTGTTGCTAATGTAAAATGTGGAAGATTTAATTAATTAATCTTGTAGTTTTCTTATGAATATTTAAACATGTTTATGACTAATTTAGATTTTTAATAATTGAACAAAATGTAGAAAGTTTTTATGTTTAATTATTTTTTTATATCAAAATTGCACAGTAAATTGCACAAAATATACAATTAGATACAATTTTGAAGAAAAAAAATACAGAAAAAAACTATAAGTATCACAAATATACATTTAGTAAACGAATTCGTTGATACTTCAACTTTCGTATATGGGACTATCATAGAATTTGATTAATTTATTAAAATATGTAGACATTGCTGTAAATTAGTATGACATCAATTTTGAATGTATTTTACAAAAAATATATTAATGCCAGAAATATACAATTAATCACTTTTAATTAATTAGAATTTCATCTTTCTAATGAGTATTTAATATTATCTGTGGCTAAAGTAAAATTGAAATAATTGACCAAAATTTGAACACTATACCTTTTTTGTTTTAAATTTTTACATTGTAATTTTAACTATAAATTTCAGAAACACTATCAATACCACCAATGTACAATTAGGTTAGTTTAATTCATGAATTTTTCAGGTTTAATTTGATTATTTATATTACATTTATTATCTCAAAGTTTGACTAATTTATTGAAATGTGTAATTTATATGAAAATGTTTATAAATTAACGCAAGATTTGAATTTGCCACCATTTGTGAAGAAAAGTGTTGGCAACCTAAAAAAGGCAATTTGACTAAAAATTGTGTTTTCTATTTAATTTAAATCTTGCATTAATTTTGGGACACCCTTTAATTTTATAAAATTTGTAAATATTGCTTTAAATTTAATTACTTTAATTTTGACACTAATTTACTAAAATACTATTAGAGATAAAAATATACAATTAAATTAGTTCAATTCATTATAAATCTAGCTTCAAATTGATTATTTATTGATATCTATGATTATCTCAGAATTTGAGTAATTTTGTAAAATGTACACAAATTGAATTGAAATTTAATTACTTTAATTATTGACAGTAAAACTATAAAATCATACAAATATACAATTACGCGAACAACTGCGTTTAAATAGAACACTTTCGTGAAGACCTATGTTCATTTTGAAAAACTGCATGAACACCTGTAATATAGGTCTGTAAATCCATGTTTAATTACTTTAATTACTAATAGTAAATTTACAATTACGCACATTTCATTCAATGAAATTCTAACTTTAATACTTGCAGGAATACCGGCATAAACAGCTGCGGAACATCTGCGTCGTAATTGAACACCTACAAGATCATCTGTGTTTAAATTGAACACCTGCGTGATCACCTGTATTACAGGTCTGTAAATCTATATTTAATTACTTTAATTATTATGAGTAAATTAGTAAAACTGTTAATCTTTGAAATTTACAATTACGCACATTTAATTAATTGAAATTCTAATTTTAATATCTGCAGGAATACCTGCATAAACAACTGCGGAACACCTGCATAAATTCTTGCATTTTAATTGAACACCTGCGTGAGCATCTGCCTTTTAATTGAACACCTGCGTGCACAGGTGCCTTTTAATTGAACACCTGCATGAAAACATGTGTGAACACC